>NC_056725.1:329877880-329925380 GCF_019279795.1 Protopterus annectens
TTGATCATTAGGCATAAGCAAGATATGAGACAATATCGCTAAATTCCCAAAGTATCCTCCAGCAAAAAGATAAAAATCACATTGAAATAAAAGAACTACAAGGATACACCACGAGAAGTCCAATGGATAAATAAAATCTAGCTTTATTCCAACGAATGCATAGAATAAGAGTGTGATAAGCGCTTTCGCGTGCACAATGCACGCTTCATCAGATCTATTTGAATTGTAATAAAATGCTCCTTATATAGTGTATATTGACCAGTCAAGAAACAATGATCAATTAAGAAATACCTAATTAGTTCATTAGAAGACATTTCATCAATCAAAGTTTAAAGCTGAACACAGTATTACTAAGCATCTTCACTTCATGCGTTCATAATAAAAAACTTGCTTAATGAACTTTTTCTAGCTTTAACAAGTAAAAACATTTAAAGCTACATTCCATGAACATCATAGGCTTTTAACATTTTAACGTTTTCTTAAGAAAGAAACATAGCGCTGAAAACTCCAGACTGAATTAAAACATATCTATTAAATATTTCTAACCGCATACCCCACTTGTCTAAAATAGTCCATAACAGCACAATGTCAAGTGTTATGCTATCTAACTCAGTCACATCAACATGTTTAAAGTATCTTAAGATATATTGACATTATGAAATATGCTCAGAGTATTGATAATAGCACGCAAAACGTACTAAGTTCTTTTCATGCATATTACCTATCTAGTACAAAGCCATATGACTTAATTTAATATAAATGTCCTGTTGTTATTCAAAAGTATTTATCATAGAATAAAACAGTCTAACTAAGCATAATAAATAATAGTCAAGTAACACAACTGCAGGTTACATATATATCATAAGTATTTCATAATATATTGGAGAGGAAAAAAGGGGGAAAATAAATCAAGACAGCAAAAAATAAACAAAACAACTCTTAAAACCTAACTTCAAATGCTATATATAGACAAAATAGCTCTAGCAGCATAACCTATCTAAAATAAATCATGACACCATGAAACCAAATGTTTGATACCCCTTATTTCCCATAACCACTTTTTTTAATGTTATGGGATTTCATAAAGTAGCAATGAAATTGCAATTCAGAATATCAAATATAAAAAATCAAATATAAAATATATTCAATTCATGTCATATAAAACCATTGTCTACCTTATCCTACTGTTGTATATTTCTAACTGTTATTTACTATTTATCAGAAAAAACAATCTAACTATATCTAATTTACTTATATACAGTAAAATTATTAAGGCACAAACAAGTGATAAAAGCAACCTATGTATATGGTAGCCGTAAAGACACATTTGTGAATCAGTAGTTGAAAAAGTGACAAAGTGTAACATACAATATAAACATTATATAGTATTTGATGCACCAGCATATGATACTATAACTGGTGCTGAACCCATTGTGACATTTGACAATCTCACATTATTATGTCTTCATTAAAAAATCTATATTGTTGATTTCATAAATCTATAATTCTACTAACTCTCATAAGGTGCTGTACGTTCTCTTAATATCATATTAATTACTTTATTAAAAACTAAAATCTAAGCAAGCATACTATACACACTGCCTATCTGATCAACAATAAAGTACTAACTTTTTTCAAGAATAGGTTTTAGAGAGATATAATTATTGATTCCTGGTTCTTTGTGTGCCCCAGATCTGAAAATCCAATCTAATTCTAATTTCGCTAAGTGATTGATGTTATCTCCCATTCTAGTGCTCATTTTCACTACTTGCAAAACCCTAAACTTAAATTCATGTGTGGGATTTAAGTTAATATGCCTGGCCAAGGCATTTAATTCATTTCTCTTACGAATATCATAGATGTGGTTATAGATACGTTCTTTCAGTTTTCTTTTAGTTAGCCCAACGTAAAAGGCTTGACAGAATGTGCAATTGGCCATATAAATCAAATTTGTACTGTTGCAATCAGTGTGTCCTCTTGGTTTGAACTCAAAAAAAACATCTGGATGTCGATAGTATTGTGTAGTTGTTATAAATTTACACATGTTGCAACTCATACAAGGAAAAGTGCCCCATGCTGCATGATTACTATCTACCATCATATTACTTGAGTTTTTCGAAAAGATTTCTTTCAAATTGTCACATGTCCTAAACACGAACAAGGGTTTATAACCCACTAAAGCTCTTATATCTTCTGTCATAGTCAATATATTCCAATGCTTAGTTATTATTTTTCTAATATCAGCATTGTCATTTGTATATTTCATAAAATAGCTGATCTTATTACTGTTGCAATCCCATCCATTGTTTTCTATTATATATTTGGAATTCTTATTCACTGTCTCTTGTCTCTTTACTACAGTGTCTTCTCGAACCAAGCTCTTAGTATTTGTTCGTAAAAAGGAAGATATAATATCCTCTCTTATTCCCCTCACTAAATTCAAATTGTAACCTCTCTCTAAAAAGATTTGTTCCATGCTGTCAGCTTCTTCCTTTAATATGGATGGATCTTGACAGATCTTGGTCAATCTGGCAAATTGGCCTTTCACTATCCCTGTAAAAGTGTGCCTAGGGTGCATACTACTCTGATCCAACATATTATTTTTCCAGCATCTCTTTCTAAAAAGTTTAGAAGTTAAAGCACCTTCCTTGTTGAAATATAGATTCACATCCAGGAAATTGATGCTTTCTCTAGAGTATTCAAGGGTGAATCTAAGGAATTCTGTAGTGGATTCTAAATAAACAACGAATTCCTGCAGCTCATCTACTGTTCCAACCCAAAATAACACCACATCGTCAACAAATCTTCTGTAAAAGCATATTTTTTTCATCCAAGCATTATTAAATAGACATGATTTTTCCCAAAAATATAAAACCAAATTGGCATAAGAATTTGCACATGGGGTGCCCATGGCAACACCCCATGTTTGCAAATAATACTTGTTATTAAATAAAAATACATTATTGTACAACACTATATCTAGCAGTTGACTTATCAGAATTTGTCTATCTGCAGAAAAATCGCTTTCTTTCACCATCAATTCTCGGATTGCTTGCAACCCATATTCATTGGGTATGCAAGTGAACAGGTTGCAAACATCTAGTGCAACCAATATTGGTCTACCTAAATCCATCTTGTCTTGTTGGATCAATTCTATGCCTTTCAGAAGATGCTGTGTGTCTTTTAAAATAGTATCAACATTATCAACGAGTGGTCTTAACATTTTTTCTAAGAATATTGAGAGATTATAAGTAGCCCAATATCTCCCAGAAACTATGGGTCGCATTGGTATAGGGCTAATCTCCTTATGTATTTTAGGCAAGCCCTTATCCATTGGACTTCTCGTGGTGTATCCTTATAGTTCTTTTATTTCAGCATAAGCAAGATATTAATCCATCTATAATTGAAACAAATAGAAAATAATCAATAGATTGTTAATACAGTACAAAGAAATGTTAGGTATAATATATGGATAGGTCTACTGCCAATAGTCTTACATACTAAAACAGTGCAGATGGTACATGTTGTAAACTAACACAAGCTGAGTCTATGATGGGGGAATGTCACAAATGTGTAAGTCTTTGTTAAAAAGAGTTTTAAACTAAATGTGTAAAGCTAAGGCTAATTAATAGGAAGCAGTGAATATAATCAGGGAAGGAAGGCAGCAATGCCTCCGGCCACTTGAACTGAAGCTAGGGAGGTTTATTACATAAACTTAGAGATACAATTATGGTAGGCTGATTATATTAACATGAAGTAAAAGTTACATTTTGGCCTTGAGAAATGTCATTAGTGTACTGTTGTTTTTGAAAGTAATGCCAGTAAGGAAAAAGAACAAAATAATAAACTTAGGAGTCTAAAGATGTTTTGCCTAACTACTAATAAGTAGGTGAGACTTCATCAGATCAGTGTAGTACAATACAATGGCATTAAATGCATTCACATGGTTAACTCCACTAAATAATAAATGTGTACATGACAGACTAAAAACAGATTTGGCAGCATTAACCAATGAATGTATGTAAACCAGTATCAAAATCTTTTATAACTTAATGCAGGAAAGTTTTAACACTTATGCTTACTAGTAATAGTAGTCCTTACAAATGTATTGGAAAGAAGAGACTGTTTTAGAAGGCAATGTTACATACAAATATGAAAGTACTTCTATGCCCATGATATTAACTTACCTAATGTTTTCCTACATTATCTATAGTAGTCAACCAATGTGAATATATTGCAAATTAAAATACAATAAAGGAATATATAAAAAATACAATATCAAATTGGTAGTAAAGACTATTATGATCCATTTTTCTAAGTTCAAGTAGAGATTTCATGGAACAGTTTGTGTTCAGTCCTGGGTGCCTGTAGGGTTTTAGGTGAATTTTCCACTCTAGTTTCTTTTTCTCAAGTATAGCTCTAGTGTTACCTTCAAGTGGGCCAGTTGTGACTTTCTTCACTACATGGCACACAAATTTCTAAATGTTTTTGTAGTGTAAAGCATGTCTGCTGAGTGGATTAATAAGATATTTGAGTCAGATGTCTGATAAGTGTTCAGTAACCCTTACTTTAGGACATTGATTGCTGTGCCTATGTTGAATGCTCTACATGCTGTACAGCTGGCTCTGTAAACAGCAAACTTGCTTTTGGAGTCACCTCTCACTGTGCTTTAAAATCTTTTTTGAGTTCTGACAATAATACCTTTTCCTCTTACTCATAAAGTCACATCTGCATCCTGGAGGCTTGTAGGGTAAGGTGCCACAGTTTGACTGTATTTGGCAAAGCATGTCCTTTTACCCAGTTACTAATTTTTTGCCCTTTATGGTAGATGAAAGGAGGCTCAGAGTCAAGTATCTTATTAATGGACTGGTTTCCACGGTTGATGCTCCAGTTTTCACACATAGTATGTTTCATTTCCAGAGAGACCTTTTAAAATGTAACAATCATACTTGTTTCATGTTTCTCTCTGTCGGTATCATTTTGCGAGCTCACTATAATAATTTGTTCTCTTCATGGCAGATTGAATAGATTTAGATCATTGTTCTGTCTCATGGTTGAAATGGGACCGAGTATGTCTTTTATCAAGTTCTCACCCCTTTTCAAGAAAGTCGCTTTATACTTTGTCCTGGTTATGTAGAAACCACACAATTTCCACAGACACATGAGCTATCCTCGTCCCTTCTGGCTTTATAGCATTTTCTATGTGATTTAAGTGTGCGTGCAGCAACAGGTTGACCCATGTGGGTTTTCTAAACAGGTCATTGTTTTAACAGTGTATCACTTTTTTTTTGGAAATGATGAGATTCAGACATTCTACCTTTTCAAAGCTATAGTGGTTAGTGAAATGTAGGAAGTCAGCTGACCATTCAATGTAGTCAAAGGTTACCCTATTTTTTTCACATATCTGTTCCATTTAATAAAAATATTATTGATAAAGTGATAATAGCAGTTCATATGTGGGAAATACTCAGATATGTAGATGGTATTTTTTTCCCACTTGGCTATGGCTATGTTTGCCAGGCTTGGGGCCATTGATGATTCCATAGCTATTTCACTTGTTTGTTTGCAGCATCTCTAGTTAAACTGAAAGTAGTCATTTTTAAGTACTGTATCCAGAACTTCACCTAGTGCATGTACACACACACATTGCATGTACACACACACACACACACACACACACACACACACACACACACACACACACACACACACACACATACACACACATATATGTACACATTCACCCTAAATCACTCACAAATCTGCAGAAATCATCACTTGCTGTCACACACACACACACACACACACACACACACACACACACACACACACACACACACACACACACACAATTCCTTCTATGTAGAAACTTACCTGATCTTACCATTTTTGTGATGGTTTCTATTGGCTCCAAAGGTGAACAGCAGCTTTTTGGTCATGCTAACTTACACAGCTGAACAATTCAAAATTACTTAGCTGCATCAATCCCATACTGCAGGCATTGCAAGAGAACTCATGGCTAATTGTCATAGTCACTTTCCCTGGAATACTTAATTAGCATAGATCATGACCATGGAAATGGCTCATCACAGTGTTCGTACAAATCTTATAAAACCTGTGGTGGGCCTGTCTCTAAATCAGAAAGGGTCAACACCAGTGGTAGCAGCCTGTGCTAGGACTTGTTAGGACTTACCACTGGAAGCAGCCCTTTCTGAATTCCAGCCAATTTCCTAAGAAAATAAATGTATTCAATTGTGCATTTTATTATCTAAGACTGGATTTTAAAATAATCAGTTTACTTGTTAGCCAGAATACTATAATTAGAATTGTGGAACTGATCTTACATCCATGGTGCCACGTTATGTATGTGCATACTTGGGTAATAAGAAGTATATGGGTTTCCAGAATAGCACAAATATCTTGAAACATGTGAATAAGGTTTCTACATTTCATTAATGATTGTTTTATTGTTGCTGCCTCATTAATTCTCATTATACACTTTAAGCAAGGTCTTGAAATGTGAAATATCTTGGTTGTATATTACTTAAGAATATAAGTGTGTTGATATGACTTTTTTAGATGTACCTACTGTAAGCATGGGCAAATTAATAAAAGAGATAATAAATTGTATAGACTGTTAGTATATGTGAATAATTTGTTGGATTTTAAAAAGTTAGCTATGTTAAAAGGAAAACCAATAGTGCCACAGGCTATGATGTTTTGAATTTGAAAGTTGTTCAGAGAACCTCAATAGATTATGGCATTTCACTTATTCAGAATGACTGTATTTCTAGGTGAGTTGCAACATCATAAAGTCTAGCAATAGTGTAGTGGGCATAACATTTGCCTTACGAGCAGGCATTCCTGGTTCTAGTCCCACGGCAGCATTTTCCATGTGAAATCAGTTTATGAACATTTTTTTGCTGTATAACCTACTAAATAACATATAATTGTGAACTGGAGTACTGCATTAAATGCACATGTGAGGTGTCAGTGTCATAATGTTGCAAAGTCCCCAGATAAGCACATGTGCCCTATGCAGTATATGTACACAGGAATCATAGATACAAATGGAAGGTAAAATGTATAATGAATGACAACTCCATACAGCATTCAAATCCCACACCTTCCCAAGAACCATGAGATACAACTGTCCAAATCAGTGTAATTGTAAGCCGGAGTAAGCACAAGGAAGCAAGTGTAAGCACCAATAAGCAGTAGTAGGCATGTTTAAGCCTGTTTGTGTGGGGGTAAGCAATGCGCACATAGGTTAAGCAATTTTGAAGCTAACTCTCTGTAAGCATATGTAACTAGAGGTTAGCATTGCTTACCCTCACGCAAACCCATGCAAACCCGCTTACAACTGCTCAAATGTGCCTTAATCACTCTGTATCCAATGGCCCTTGTTCTGCCCAGCAACAAAATAAACAGCCTTGCAGGTCTTGAACCCAGGACACTATACGCTATAATCACAGTAGTTAACCACCAAGCCATCACACCAGTACAGAAGAATGAGGTATCACCAAACAAGTCCTCATTATAGTAAAATGAAACTGAACCTGTGAAATGAATCACTATACAGTCATATGTTCCATAACCCACTACATAACATAAATAGGTGAATTGGAGTACAGCAGTAAGCCCAGAAGTGGTGTGTAATTGTAATAGAGTGTTGAAGTCCCCAATAAAACACAAGGACCCCATAAAGGGATGTACACATGAATCATGGATACCAGGCAGATACATAAGATGTAATGAATAAGAAATCAATGCCAAAAAGAAAAAATAATGCAAAATCTAATGTAAGCAACGCTAAGCATTGCACAGGCCAGCTTAGGTGTAAGCAATGTGTAGGCCAGCTAACTCATTGTGCCCAGTGGTATACCCCTTTAAACTATGCTAACCTTAGGTAAGCAGGTTTGTGCACAGCCTAGCCTTTTCAAAATTGGCCAATCATGTTAAAGTGCGGGAAATTGACCCTACTTAAACCCAACAGGGAGGAATACATCTCATAACCGGTTATAGCTTCCCCTTGCAGGCACCATGTTAGGAAGGGGAGAGGGAGTGCACTTTTGGGTGCAGTGCTGGTGCATACAGGAGTCCAGAGTCATGGCAGGACTCTTTGTCAAAGACCATGAGCAGAGACTGCTGCAGGGCCAGTAACAGGGTTCCCAATATAAGGCAGAAGCCTGGGACCATCTCGCCAATGACCTCACCAGTGCCACTGGTATACCCCGAACTGGTGAGCAGGTCAGGCATAACTATGCTGACCTGAAATGGTGTAAGGAGGATCTCTTGGAGCAGTGGATCCAAGAGGCTAGAATGGCAGGGGATGTCCCAGCTGTGTGTAAGTATCACTCCAGTATGTGTGCAATAATAGCCAGCTCATGTATATCATGGATAGGTATGGCTAAATATTCCTCTTATGTCCTCCACAGCTGCAAGTGTGTGGGCCGCAAACCAGGAAGCCCATGGAAGTTGCCTGGAGAGGTTGCAACACGAGGCAGATCAGTAATATTCTTGCATGTACTATCATAGGAAATAAATCTAAAATTATTAGTACATTAATTGCCTGTATAAAACCTGTATTGTTTAAAGCAAGTACTGCATACACCAGAGAATATGGCAGGAAGAGTCTCTTATAGTTTTTATGTAAATAAAAGCATAATAGCCTGGCAATAAAGGTCTAACTGCTGGACTGCATGTGTATACTCTGGTATCATATGGTAATGTCAATTTGCAATCACGTAATAGTACTGTTGTATTAAGCACTGCTACCCACACTGTGCACCATAAATAGAATGTGTAGGAATGCCTGTATATGACTGCTGTAATCCCCAGAGACCATTTAGTACAAATGAGAGACACATGGACAGAAAACAGGGAAAAGGCAGACAACAAAACCCAAATAGCACATGCAACTGAAACATGAACTGTTGCATTTTTAGCACAACTAGCCACGGTTCGAATCCTGGCAGTGATAGTAGTCTGCATACAGAATCATACCCCACAACTGTACAGATATGTTCAGAATCTCCAGTAAAGTGGCCCATATCTGTTGCCTGTAAACCTGACGCCCTGGGAAATCAGTGGGATGATCCTAGATGTATAGGCAGCAAACAGGAAATACAGCTGATTGACACACATCTATGAGAACAAAGATGGCACACTAGCAACTCCCCAAAACCTTATGAGAGTAAGAAGCCACGTATGTCCCATTTACACCCCCATGTTGCCAAGCTGTGGCCAGAGTGTGCACAGTAACAGAGTGAGATGTATGTGCATAATACTAATGTGTAATCTGGAACTTTGTGTGGCAACATTCAGGTAATGCTAACAAACATTGCTTCCACAGGTACATCGGATATGAACACTGTGCCGAGAAATAAAAACATTGATACCCTGTACTGGAACTGATTACTCTGGTATTGTATGGAATTGTGAGTAATGCAGTTGCTCTGAATAATAAAGTATCATTGATCACTGTCACTCACACTGTGCTACATAATATAACTGTGTAGGAAAGCATGTATATGTGAGTGGTAAGTCACTAAAGGTTGAAGAAGGCAATAGTCTAGATATGTCTCGGTGCACCTGCATGTGGTCAAGACATGGCCAGAGTCTGTGCAGAAAGAGCTGGATAGCTATGTGCACAACATCAACCCAGAATCTTGGAGTATTTATTTATTTTTATTTTATTTTACATTTGTTTACCAGAATAGTCCGACTGGATACATGTCCATTTTCAGCGGAGACCCGTGGAGAAAATCTCCACATAGACAAACTTACATAGATTGCACAGAAGCTAGCAAACAATTATAAAAGCAAAGTGATTATATACAATGGCTTAGTAGTGTTCCCTAGTAGAGACTCACATTTCTCATGGACAGACACAATTAAAAGTAACAGACATCAGATTGGAAGAAAAGCTTGGTGACATAGTTACAAGTTATGATAATTACAGAATATGCTTTCAGTTTATAACTTAATCAGGGTTGGTACACTGGCATAACCAATTCACTTTGAGATACTGTTTGAGATTTTTTTAAGAAACTTTTGTAGGATTGTAGGGTTATATAGTTTGGCAACAAATTCCAGGTTTTGCCAACGAAGTTGGCAAACAGGGATTCACCAGCAGAGTTATTAGCTTTGTGGGTTTGGACCAGTAGTTTATCGGCTGATTGTAGGGATCTCGAGTTGCTATATGGCTTAATAATATTCTTAAGTGAGGGGATATCCTCAGCGTGGTACAAAATGTTGTGCGCTATTAAGAGTTGATTGAATTGAATTAAGCTGGGCAGTTTTAGCCACTCTAGTTGTTTAAGATTCTGACACTGGTGGGTTCTATAGGTGGAGCCAGTGGCAAATCTGACAATATGATTGTAGCTATGGAACAGCTTACCTAATTCAGATTTGTTGAGGTATGAGAGTACAGGTGAGGCATATAAAAGAGTAGAGAGTAGGTGTGATCAGGCAATTGCAGTCCTAGCCAGTGGGGTTAAAAATGTCTTGTTTCTATACAGTGATCCAAGCTTCTTATTGATGGTCTGTATGGTTTTGTTGACCTGTAGGTCAAATTTGAGATTATTTTCTATGATAACCCTAGCAATTTGGTGTGATGATCTGGGGAAATAGTGGCGCCATTGTTACACGTGACATAGAATGAAAGTGTGGTAGATCTACTAGTGAGGGAGAAGAGTAGAAGTTTAGTTTTATTGGGGTTCAGAAGAAGGCATTGGTTGGTGCACCAGTTCTCAATAGTGTTAAATGTATTTTTGGTTAAGGTTTGCAGTTCGGATGGGGAGGTGTCTAGCAGATCAGAGCTGAATCATCTGCATATTGAATGCAGGTAGCTTTAGGGATAGCAATGTGAAGGTTTTTGATAACAATAGAGAAGAGTAGTGGACCTAGTATGGACCCTTGAGGGACACCAAGTGTGAGAGGAAGCTGGCTGGAGAGTTTGCCCTGCCATAGTACCGCCTGTTGTCTACCAGTCAGGTAGAATTGGAACCACTGGATAGCAGGCTTGTTGAGGGAAATAGATTTTAACGAAAGAATAAGAAGTTCATGGTTGACCATGTCAAAGGCTTTTGATAGATCAAGAAAGAAGGCAGAGGTTAGCCTATTGTCATTCCTGTTTTGGTTTATATCCCCCAGGTCGTCCTATAGTGTCTGCTTGCAACTATTTTCTTCATAATATAGGAATTGTGTTGCATGAATTACTTTTACCAAAGGTTGTGCAGTTGTCTTCCTATATTAGAGACACCCTTGACTTTCTGGAGAAAATTAATAAAATTCAGTGGAATGAAAATAGGTACTGGATAGTAGTAGATGTTAAAAACTTGTATACTAATATTACACATGAATTAGGGGTGGAAACTCTTAAATTTAATTTGGGTGAAACTCCACTTACTTATTATACAGTTGATTTAATATTGTTTTGTCTTAAAAATATTTTTTTTGAATTTAATGAAATTCTTTATCAACAAATTAAAGGCACAGCGATGGGAGCAGTTTTCGCTCCAGTATATGCAAATCTATTTATGGGTTATTTTGAAACCAAATTTCTATATAGAATGTGCTTTTTCAGAAGTCATGTAATAGCATATTATCGTTACATAGATGATTTAATCTTTCTATGTGAAGGGGGTAGTTTAGATGTACATAATTTTATTCATGACCTAGACTGTAATAATTTTAGTATAAAGTTTGATGGAGCTCAGTGGGGAGATAAAGTTACATTTTTGGATGTAAATTTGCATGTTAGAGGTAATAAGGTAGTAACATCAGTGCATCATAAATTTGAAGGTGTGAATAATTTCATTAATGGGACTAGTTGCCATCCTCCACACTTAATATTCGCACTTCCCTATAATGAATTATTGCGAATTTTAAGATTAACTAGTGATGAACAACAAAAACAATTAGAAATTGAGTTGACTTGTCAGAAATTTATCAAAAGAGGTTATAGTGTAGAACAAGCTAAAAATAATTTGAATTTTAATAATCAGACTCAAAAACAAGTAAAATATAGGGCTAAATCAGATAAAAATGTGTATAATCAACAAGTGGATAAAATGTTTTTTTGTTACAACATATGGAACATATACAGAGAAATTAGTAGAAATTGTTATGTTTTATTGGACACATTTGTTACAAGATCCATGCTTGGGTGAATTGTTACCTCAAAAACCTATGGTGTCCTATAGACGTGGAAAAAGTATTAAAGATATGCTAGTTCATGCTTATTTTATTTTTTCTGCTGCCAGTCTAACTAAATGTATTTCTGATTATAGTTTTAAAGCATGTGGTCATTGTAGTATATGTAACCAAACAGTAAATTCTTTTGACTGTATAAATGGAAAGAAATTTAATGTGAATGGTAATTTTAGTTGTAACACAGAGGGTATTGTTTATGTACTCAAATGTGAATGCAATTTATTTTACATAGGTGAATCAAAAAGAAGTTTTCGAGTCAGGTTCTTAGAACATCTGAGAAATATTAAAAATGAAAAGGTAGAAAGCCCTTTAGGCTTTCATTTAAAAAAAAATATCATAACAGTGATGGTAAGAATTTAACAGGCACAATTTTGGAAAAAGTACATTGTGTGAAAGATATGTGCTTGAAGAATAAACTACAATGGAAAGAAGCAATGTTTATTTTAAAATTTGACACTCTACACACTAAGGGGTTAAATAAATAGCTTGATTGGAAATGGCTGCTGTAATTAAGTGTTTTTTTTAATTGTTTTATTAGAATAGTTTTTTACTATATAAAGGAATGAGAAATGGGTTTTGTTATACTCTGTTAAAAGGCTTATGCCGACGCGCTGGAGAACATCAATTGTTGATACTACAAAATAAATTCTTTGGATATACTGGCTGAGTCATTTCCTATTATAATACAGTAGTCTGGAAAGGTTTACAAATGTTGCTGTCCAGGCCGAGGACTTCAAGTAGTACAATAGTAAAGACAGACTGGGACACATGATACCAAACAATCAACAGTAAGTACTGCAGATGTATAGTTCAGCAGCCTCTATCTACAATCTGTACACAATCCCTATGGGATAAAGACTTCAGCTGACACAATGGGATGTAACAGTTACATAACAAAGCATAACTGACACCATCACAAGCACACTGACAAACAGAAAAGTCTGTATGGCAGGAGGCAGTAGGCCTGCATTTACCCATTGAGGATTGTATGGTAATGTCATCCAGATACCTTAAGGCAGCTTACCCCTGATAGTCCCATATGTTGTAACAGCCTAGGTTATATATATATATATATATATATATATATATATATATATATATATATATGTGTGTGTGTGTGTGTGTGTGTGTGTGTGTGTGCATACATATATGTATATATAGGTTTACAATCACATAGTCGATCGCACTGTGTGTGATTAATGTATGTGCATAAATCAGGTAGCCGAACCATTAGTGCGAGTACTATATTGCCGAACCTTACAATAGCGAACAGCCGCTATGGCAAGTTTTGACAGTATAGTACTATATATAGTATAGACTATACTGGGGATTGGGAAATGTACCCTTTGCTCAGTGTAGTGCGATCTTGGAGTTTGTATATATAAGTAGGGAGGTGTGGGGGTGCAGGGGGGCTTGCCTCCCTGCAAAACATGTTAAAATATGTTTAGCAGCTATGAGCATTTCAGTGAAGTTGAAATGTTCGACATTCAACTTCACTGAAATGTTAAGTTCGGCATTTACTGTGGTCGGTGTTGTGATTTCCGAATATTTTCTTCTGATATCTGCACTTTCGGCCACAGTAGTGTTGAACATGTGATAGTAAACCTTATATATATAATATATATATATATATATATATATATATATATATATATATATATATATATACATATATGTATATATACATATATGTATATATAGCTATATATGTATGCACATTCTGTGTGTACTGATATGCCTAGTTATGTTGGTATATATGTAGATATCCATACGTATATGTGCATATGTATCTCTATCTGTATATGTGTAGACATATATTGCTTTGTATATGTATATATCCGAGTGTTTATATGTATATCTAGGTACTAATACATATCCATCAATGTATGTCGATATGTATATGTGTATATATCTATATAGATATCTGGATAATTATATATACATATATTTACGCCATATGTCCTGAACATGGAGTGTAGCCCTACCTCAGCCCCTATAGTGCCAACTTCATAGTGCAAGGGGATGTCAGGTATGCATAGCAGGTATATTTGTAGACTATTTGCACTGTAATAGGGACTGTCTTCACAGACATGGTGTGTGTGGGAGGTCACATCTTCTTTTAACATGTGCGCCATTGGCTACTGACAGACATCCTAAGGACATCATAGTACAGTACCACTGCTAGCACGTAATGCTCCTGTGAACTACAGCAGAGATAATTGCCAATATATGGTGACAGTCTGACACACTCTGGACAATTCAGAGGTATACACAGAATCCCTTAGTGCAGGACATGTGGACCAAGACTGACAATGTGGATGCTAACAGCCATGTAGATGGGTATAACACATAACTACTGGTATACATTTGCCCCCATAGGTTATGCATTCACACACCCTTGTCTGTCCTGACACATAATAACCAATGGTACAGAGGTGCCATGGCCATGTACTACCCACTGTATATTGACATACATCTGTACAGCATCCTACTACTCTGTCTGACATACATGAATGTTATGATGGCCTGGCAGCAGTACATCTGGCAAGTATCTGGACATGACATCTCACTGGGTAAGTACACTATGCTGCTAGACATGTAACAAAGCACTGTGCAGGCTACAGGCAGACTGGCTCAACACTGGCTTACATTTCCTAAGGGGGGATCCACATGTACCAGAATATATAGCAGGCTCTACAGGCATGTAACAGCACAGAGTATGATACAGCTGTGTGAAAGTGCATAACCACAACCAATATAAACACAGCCTCAGCCACATATGGTAAGCTAGCGTAATATTACAGTATATGGACTATCTGTTCAAACCATCCTCATATGTGCCACTCACACACTAACACTACATATATTGGGTCGCTACACAGTGTGGTCCAATGGCTCTCTGTGGTATGGGACATGTGTGTGTATGGCCCTACAAACATGTAAGCCGATAGGGTAACATACAGTGGAGCAGCATGTAACATCAGATAGAACAGGACCCAGAACAATAACATCTACCACGGTCTGTACACAGGCCAAAGTACATATTAACAATACACATACTGTCAACAATCACCATAAGTACACAGACCTCAGTACTGTACACACAACCACAGAATGTTCAGGTTATTTCATAAACACTAACTATTACTATACCTAACATGTGTAGCAGTCTGATATCTCACTGGCTTGTTATCAGATATGATGTCACTAAGCATGTTGTACAGCACATATGCACCTCTTACTGCATGATATATGTACAAAGGTTGACAGAGCTGTGGCTGGAGGCACATACACAGGACCAATATTGACATGTCGCTGTCATAACCTCATACATTTACTGTTGTAGCAGGGTTTGTTGCAATATATGTCCTATGAGGGATATGAAGTCAGTAACTCTCACGGCTGTCACCATCTATAGACTGCCATCCTCACACTACCTTCTGCAGTTCACAGATAGGTGCTCTGTGGTAACACATGAAACAAAACGCACCGCACACTGGCCAGTCTGCAGATGACCCTACAGATGAGGGTTCCTCATAAACATAGTACTGCACTGACATGGCAGGTATTAAAACATGTAGGACAGCCATATCCACACACACCCTGTTAAATCAACATTACTCCAAATGCAGTATAGCAGCACTTACAGTCTGTAGTCAGGTCAGGCACATCCCCCTCCTGTGTGTTGCCCTGTTTCTACAGTGTATGTTGTTAGAGGTAAATCCCCAGTCCATCTGAGATGCCGTTTGCCAAACAACAGATCGAGTTCCTGCTCACAGTGAATATAAAGACCTAACACCAACATGATGTTTCTAGATATTGGAGTGTGTTTCCATGCAATTGGCTATGGGAATGTTACCACAGTTGTTCCACATGCAATCAGCTAGAGTAGGGCTGCGATTCATGCAGAGGCCATCAGCTGATCATGAGCATCACTTAAAATACACATGCTGCTGCCTAAGCGAAGCAGATGTAAGTCTCCACAGCCACCAGAGAGGGAGTGAGAGAGGCAGACAGAGGCAAAGAAAAGTCAGGGAGGGGTGGGAGAGTGAAACTTAAGTATGTTTGTGTCACACACCTACCAGTGCAGGGTATCAAACCCCTGATGACTATGTAATGCTATCACATGTTTATGCAGTTATTGGATGCACCACATAGGTTACATGTTGAGGAGCCCTTAAAACATATATGTGATGGTGAGTGACATCTGCAACAGGGATATGGAAGCTATACGGTAGGTGTAGTGCACGTGCCTATCCACATGAACAGGTGCCAGCGCCAACACAGCCACACACTCGCAGGGACACACACACATTGACACACTTGGCAGGGCCAGGAATACAACTCATCATTAGTGAGATTGCCACAACACATTACTGTGCAGGTATCACATGAGCCACAGGGGTCATACAGAGGTTATATGGGCAAAGGGTATGTGGAGGTGTCTGACATCAGACAGCATGCTTTAGTATGCCAGTGGGGATGTAGTGAGTGTGACTGTGGTCATATGCATCATACAATACACACACAGACACAGGGTGCCAGTAATGACATGCATGGGTGCATTGCTTCATGGGTGTGTAGTGGTCAACTGTGCCAGATGGCTGTATAAGGCTAGGTGATGGGTATACCTTGACATCAGGCCACATGACAATGGTCTGCATTGTGGCTTGGGGTGTAGTGTCTGGATTTGCCCACACAGGTGGGTATTGTATTCACCATCCAGTCACCTGGGTGACTACTGCATGTGGCCAATGCTGTGCATTGCTTGCCATGTATGTGTTCCTTAGTCCATGACATGGAAGGTTTCTAGGATGTGCACACCTCACACATGCATGTACAGTGACATGTGGAACTGTAATTGGGGTGTCTGGCCCATGCTGTGCACACAGATTGTTATCATCAGATGTGCCAGTCCTGGCCTCATGTGGCAGGAGCTGTTAATGGACAGCAGGTTGACCCTGCACCTACATTGACAGCATGATACCGGTATTCCTTGGTGTCAGTGGCATCTGTCCATACAGGGCATGTTTTTCAGGCATGGTATGTCCTTTGTGGGTCACATTTGATGACACCACAGGTTTTGCAGGTGCCCAATGGGGAACATGTGGAAGGTGCACTGTCAGCATGTACATGCCTATTGGACTGATGGATGGGGTGCCATGCTATCTGTAGCCCACTGAAATCATACCATGGTTACTATCAGTGGGCAATATGCAGGGTACTAGCAACATAGCGGCTGTTGCCTAGGCAAGTGTGTGTGTGTGTGTATGAGATATGGGATGAGAGTGTTCTCTGGGTAATACTAGGGTTGCTCACTTTTTTCACCTGGCCTTGATATCACATGTAGGGTAATGGATTTGCACCCCAGCCTCTTGGCTATTTCACATCTGTTATCCCTGTATGGTGGACATTGTGATATATAGTAAGGCCACCATATAAGAAATTTGCAAAACCCACTACACATTGAGTCCAATTGTTACACACTCACAGCCATCTCCACACAGGATATGAATTGCAAACACAGACACACACACAGAGTCTCACATACACACACACACACACACACACACACACACACACACACACACACACACACACACACACACACACACAAGCACATGCACACACACCTGTCATGGCTGGGATTACCGAACTAATTTATTACACTACAGCACTACCCAGTTATAAAATGTGCCATGGAGATAACTGGAGTACTCCTTCCACAAAGGTGTATTTCACAGCGTATGACATCAGCAGGATTGCCAAAGTAGGGCATTTGAATTGTAGTGAGTGTGAATAGCCTAAAATGCATTGCTCCCTACACAGACATAGAAACACACACAAAACATCCACAACTGCCATGTGTGGGAATAGAACCCCTATCCAAGTTCTATATCACACTACAGCATGAAACTGTTATAGAATGCACCATGGGGATTACTGGAGTACTCCTTCCCCAAAGATATATTTCACAGTGAATGACATCAGCAGGATTGCCAAAGTAGAGCATTTGAATTGTAGTGAGTGTGACAAGCCTAAAATGCATTGCTCCCTCCACAGACGTAGAAAAACATACAAGACATCCACAACTGCCATGTGTGGGAATAGAACTCCTACCAGATTTCTATATCACACTACAGCATGAAGCTGTTATAGGACACACCACAGGGATTACTGGAGTATTCCTTCCCCAAAGGTGTATTTCACAGTGAATGACATCAGCAGGATTGCCAAAGCAGGGCATTTGAATTGTAGTGAGTGTGACTAGCCTAGAATGCATTGCTCTCTACACAGAGATAGAAACACACACAAAATATCCACAACTGCCATGTGTGGGAATACAACCCCTAGCAGAGTTCTATATCACACTACAACATGAAGCTGTTGTATGACACACCATGGGGATTACTGGAGTACTCCTTCCCCAAAGATGTATTTCACAGTGAATAACATCAGCAACCCTGCCAATATAAGGCATTTGAATTATAGTGAGTGCGACTAGCCTAAAAGCATTGCTTTCTACAGATAGACACACACACACACACATACACACACACACACACACACACACACACACACACACACACACACACACACACACACACACACACACACACACACACACACAGTTGTCATGTCTGGGATTAAAACTCCTACCTAACTATTTTATCATACTACAGCAGTACACAGTTATAGAACGTGCCATGGAGATTACTGGGCTACAGCTTTCCGAAAGGTGTATTTCACAGTGAAATGACAACAGCAGCCTTGTCAAAGTAGGGCATTTTAATTGTAGTGAGTGTGAATAGCCTAGAAAGCATTGCTCTCTACACAGACAGAAGCAGACACACACAGCTACCATGTCTGGGATTAGAACCCCTACCTATTTTATCACACTACAGCAGTACGTAGTTATAGGACACACCACGGAGATTACCAAGCTACGGTTTTCTGAAAGGTGTATTTCACAGTGAATGACATCAGCAGCCTTGCCAAAGTAGGGCATTTGAATTGCAGTGAGTGTGACTAGCCTAAAAAGCATTGTTTTCTTCACAGACAGACACACACACAGTTGCTATGTCTAGGATTGGAACTCTTACTTAACTATTTTAGCATACTACAGCAGTACGCAGTTATAAGACACGCCATGGAGACTACTGAGCTACAGCTTTCCGAACGGTGTATTTCACAGTGAATGACATCAGCAGCCTTGCCAAAGTAGGGCATTTGAATTGTAATGAGTGTGACTAGTCTAAAAAGCATTGTGCTCTACACAAACAGAGACACACACACAAACACACACATAGTTGCCATGTCTGGGATTAGAACTCCTGTCTAACTAGTTTATCACATTACACCAGTAGGCAGTTATTGGACACACCATGGAGATTACTTGGCTACAGCTTTCTGAAAGGTATATTTCACAGTGAATGACATCAGCAGCCTTGCTAAAGTAGGGCATTTGAATTCTACTGAGTGTGACTAGCCTAAAATGCATTGCTATCTACACAGACAGACAGACAGACAGACACACACACACACACACACACACACACACACACACACACACACACAAAGTTGCCATGTCTGGGATTAGAACTTCTACCTAACTAGTTTATCACACTACAGCAGTACGCAGTTATAGGGCACACCACAGAGATTACTGGGCTCCATCTTTACCAAAGGTGTATTTCAAAGTGGATGACCTCAGCAGGCTATTCATAGTAGGGCTATGGGGAGAGCAGTGTGCGTGCATGGGCCATAACCCATTCATCTAGAGGTTGACACACCACATGTGGGCACACAGGGTTATATTCCACATGTACGCATATACAGCTGCTAGATGACTACTTCCTTGTACAGTCATGTTGCACAGCTAGCACTTGCACCACATAGTCTGTAATGCTGACCGGTGTCTAATAGCTACAGTGAGTGACATCTGAACCTCATGTGGTTGTAGCCATTTGGCTGTGTGCTGGGTGGGGCAGGCCTCATAATGGATGGCTCCTTGTCACAGTCACTCTCTTCCACACATCTATGTACATCTACTTTTGGCTTATTACAGTGTGTTGTCCTTGAATATATGTCTGTATTCCTATCCAGTGTGTGTGTGTGTGTGTGTGTGTGTGTGTGTGTGTGTGTGTGTGTGTGTGTGTGTGTGTGCGCAAAGCATGAGTGGTGCATACTGAGTAGTGTCTGCACTAACATCTGCAACTTCCAGATATGTCTGGTCCACTGTTGTTAGCAGGCATGGGTTTCATTTGTTTAAGTGTGTGAGCATGCCCAATATGACCTTTCAGTATGTCATTGTCTGACATTGCCTTCATTTCTCTAAGTGTGTGAGCATGCCCAGTATGCCCTTCTGTATTGAATGTGTGGATCAAGTCCAGGTAGTTTGTACACCAGTGCAGACCTCTATGTTGTACACCTACAGGTAGCAAACTGTTTCTGCAGGGTATCTGTCAATCATTTGGCAATATGGGGCAAAGTGTGCAGGGGATAGTGTGTACTGTAGGTGACTGTGTCTGTGCTGCTTCAGCTACATGGTACTGCTGTTAGCAGAGATATTCAGACATGTGTACTGTTATACACTGTGATTTTTCTGTCCTCATGTACTGTCAGGTGGACATTCCTGCTCACAGTGATGTCTTGGGGGACAGGGGTGACTGCAGCTGTGTGCGATATTGTGGAAGATGTCTACATATTCATGGAAGGTTATGTCATCCTGGAGGAGGAGCTGCAGACACTTGCTGCTGGGTCTGTGTATCCAGTTCAGCACCTTGATACAGTGCTGGCAGAGGATCCCATACTTGTACATCCATCAACATGACAGTATGGCCTTATATTGTATTATATTGCTATGGCAATACCTCACAGCTGTACAGATTTTCATAGGTTACCCAGAGGCAGGGGCCATGAGTCAGGACATTACCCCTATTGTGGTGTACGGGCAGGTATGTAGCCACCCATTTATGTGTTTACAGCCAGGGATAGTGTGTGCACACAGCTTTGTGTCAGACCTTGCACATTCCATGCTGCCCATGCTCCCAACACCCCCCTCTGTTATTCTATCCTCTTTCTTACATTATGCATACATTCTCTGATACCTTTCCTAAGGTTATCACCCCATCACAGCTATGTGTTGGTGTTAGTCCACAGTTCATGCAGTGGGACATGTTGGACATGTTACTGTGGTTTGTTCACATGGCTTTACATATGGCTTATGTGGAGTGTGTTGTGTTGTTGTTTGGGTGTCCATGACATAACATGCATTGGCAGTATGTGCGAAACACAGGCCCTTGGCTGAGGTCTATGGGCTATTAGGTGTTGACGCAGGCCAGATGTGGCAGGCCATTGCATTCTGTCTGTCCTACAGTCTCAGACTGCCATACATTATATCCCCCTGGGGTGACACGGTAGGTGTGCTAGGTGTTCATGCAATACCTTCTATCAGTCTTGATCAGGTAGTGTGGATGCTGGCAGGGTGCTACCTACAACTAGTGACATACCTGCATGGGACACCTGCACTGCATGCTGCGTTATTTTGCTATTGCCATATACAGGTGGGATCATATTGTACCCATTCCCCACAGCAGAGGTACAACCAGAGGGGTACCTGTGGGTGGTGTTTTGCTGCATGTGTGCTATGGACACTACTTGCATCTGACACACAGATATGCATTGGGCATTCCAGTTATGCTTGCATGTGCAGGTACATCAATTGTTTCCCAATACATCAGTCCTACCTCCTTTGTGATCTGCGAGTGTTTGGGCAGACAACACCGGTATCCCCTACTACAGGACCAGATAATGTGATGCATACCTGTATGTACAATTCCAAGGGTGTGTCCATTTCACAGTGACACAATATATACTGTATGTCTGGGGTACTTTCCTCTGTGTACTGCTTGTATATCTAGCCCAACAGCCATGCCATGTCAGTCTTTCAGATGGTGACACATATTACCACCATACATTTACAATGGCTTACTGCTAACATGTGTTATACTGGTGGGTATTGTCTTTGGCTCTGCAGTTGTGAGGACTTGTCCCTATCATCAGCAGTGGTGGGCAATGGTCACCAGGTCTTACCTCAACATGCATACAAACTGACCGCTCTCACACAATATGAAACACACACCAACCTAACACACACATACCTGCATATTGTGCAGATGCTACCACCTATCCTGCTACCTTGGCCACCTCTGTGCATCTGTGCTCCACTGGTATTATACCTACACATTCATGTTACTACATTTCTACATAGGATTGTGGGGGGACAGACCTGACTATTTCTACATTTCTACACAGGATTGGGGGGGCACACCTGACTTTTTCTACATTTCTTCACAGGAGTGGGGGGCACACCTGACTGTTTCTACATTTCTCCACAGGACTGGGGAGGCACACCTGACTGTTACTACATTTCTACACAGGAATGTGGGGGGGGACATGACTGTTGCTACATTTCTACACAGGATTGGGGGGCACACCTGACTGTTTTTATATTTCTATTTAGGATGGGGGGCACACCTGGCACTTGTACACATTTGCTATGACTGTACTGGTATGTCAGGTACTCCATTTCATTCTGTATTTTAACCTATCACTCTGACTAGAGGCATATCAATGTACGGGTCTTAGCTTTGATTAACCTACATATTAGTTTCTGGCTTCCTACCCTGCAGAACTAACATCCTACTGCCTGACCTGCTGTAGTCTGTCTGTGTAGGGCTGGGGGGTTTACTCATAGGCATCATTCAGAGGCCATAGCACCACCATTGTTTGTGTTTGCCTACACTTGTCCTGCTGACTGAAACTGTTGTTGGGTATGTGAACCTCCCTGACTGACATGTGTGAGTCATATGGGCACACATGTGGCCCAGCACATTTCCTGCAGTTGGTTTTGTTGCCTTGCATAGTACTGGCTTCTATGGTGACACCAGTATTTGTTATAGATCTCATGGTGCCACTATAGGTGTCTACTATCTGCTGGCATACCATTCAGCTACCTGATCCCCTTGCATGCTCACATCCATACCATAGATAAAGGTAACAACACATTCTACTCCATTCGGCAATTGGTAGATTGAGTGACTTACCTTGTGGGTGTCCCAGTATTGAGGGTGATGCTGCAGGGCTGCCTATGTCAGATGCACATAGTACACTCCCTCCACATGGTTGAGCACAGGTAGTGTCATGTTTGGCATCCCTTTTACTGTATGTGAGAGTCAGAAAGAGGTGTTATTCCCTGTGTCTCTCCTGTGTCAGTGTATGTGCTATGTGTTGCCTCTTTGCCAAGTCCAGGGCATACTGGGCATGCCTCCTTCTGCCTACTTGGGCAGGCTCAGGTTGCTCTTCCTCTGAGTCACTCTGTGCCTGTGAAGGCCTTGGCAATGGTGGGGGGCTGTGTGGGCCTGCCCCATGCTGTTCCTGCTGCAGCTGTTTCTGCAGGATTATATTGTGTAGCATGGTACATACAATGACATTTTGGGTACATGTAGCTGGTGAGTACTGCAAGGCTTCACCGGATGTGTCCAGGCACTGGAACCATGACTTGAGCAGCCCAGTCACATGCTCTGTTATAATTCTGGTTTGTGCCTGTGCCTCATTATGGAGTTCTTGTTCGGGTGTGTGTGCATTTCTGATGGGTGTCATCAGCCACGGCTCCAGTGCGTATCCAGCATCCCCCACTATGTGACCATAAGGGATGTCCCCATTGGCAAATCTGTGGTACAGCTACATCAGATGCCAGATGTGGGAATCATGATAGCTTCCAGGTCAGCCAGCACACACACATTCATTATTAGCCCTGGGCATCGCACATGACCTGGCAGTTGATAGAGAGGAAGCCCTTGCGGTTGATGTAGACCCTACCCACTCACCAGGAGGTGCTTTGATGCATATGTGCATGCTGTCTATAGCACCACTCCTCAGGGTATTCTGCTATTTGGTGGAACAGTTGCATATTGCTGTCCAATGCCTCACGGGTGTTGGGGGAATATACCTGCTCACTGGCATGTGCTGGCATGGCATCCAGGAACTGGTGGAGTACCCTGGATGCTGATGCTTGTGAGATCCCCATCATATCCTCAGTTGGCCTTTCAAAAGCACCTGTAGCTAGTATTCTTAGGCCTCCACATACCTTGGTATCCACTGGGATGTTTTCCCCTCTGTTAGTTCTGTGTGTCGGGCGTGGCCAGCACAGCTCAACAATTTGCTGTAGAAGGTCACTGTCCACCCTATAGTGCTCCACTATCTCCCACTTATGTAGCCCCTGGTAGGTTACCCTGGGTCTGTACACTCTTCTCTGTCTCCTCACTGTGGGTTGGTCGACAGCATTCACATCCTCACCACCCTCAGCCTCTTCCACAAGTTGTTGTGTGGTAGCTATTGCAGCCCCTTTCATTTTGTTGTTTTGTTTGTTAAAACTTCCCCACTTGTATACACCGATGGTGTAGAGTATGGGAAACACCAGAGGGGAAGGTGTTTGTATAGTTTATAGTAGTGTTCTGGGCTGGGCTGGTCTGCTGCCTATGTAATTGGCTGATTATGATACATTTCACCTGCCAGCTATGCTAGTTCTCCTAGATTACCTTCCTACTGCTGTTTTCCCTTCCCATTGCTTTCCTGTTTAAGCCCGGGGGTGCGCCACGTAAGCACAGTGCTCAAATGTGCACAGAGCTGCTATTTCCTGGTTTACTTTTTTTTCTTTATAACCCAGTGCACAGCACGCACACCTGCTTAGGCAATGTAAAGAGTGCTAGGCAGCCTCAGACACACACCCTTGCCTAACTGTGCTAAGCTAGGAATAAACCTGAGCCACAGGGCTCCAATCTGCTTACAGTATGCCTGACACACCTCCCTGTGATGTCAGCTAACTCCTAGGCTTTCACCAAGCTATTCCTGCTCTTACATTGTTGGGAGCTGACTAGCATGCAGGGGAATTCTGGGATTCACTATCATTCCCCTCATTTGCATAGGATTGCCTGCTAATGTATAGTTACATATCTCACACTGAGCCTCCCCCCTTAGCAACCACTATTCATTAGCCATGTTGTTTTCTGCCTGCCATTGACTATAATGGCAGAATAGTGATTTTAGTTAGAATGCTTATTTTAGGTTTATTTTCTTATCCCCCCCCCCCCCGATCCCATTTGCGCACCACTGCCCTATGCTTAAACAGCCGAGATCAGCTAATAAAAAATAAATGTTGATTTTTTTTCAACTGTTTTCCATGCCATTGGCCTTATACATGGCCATTGACATGCTTTCTAAATGATATTCACCCTTTATTTGGAGCTGTCATGGCTCCATTTTGGTATTTGCAGAAATGTACTCCGTTACTGGTGGAGTACATTTCTGCAGATTACACTACTCCTGCACGGCCAGTTTCTCACTTCCTGGATCACAATTTCACCTCATTTGCATGGATTTCTCCTGCAAATGGGGTAATTTGCATACAGAGGCTGAGTCCATGCAGTACTAGTGCAGGAGCGCTCTTGCATGCACCTATAGGTTATTCCTGCATCACACGGCAGACATATTGCTTGCTGGAGCTCCTGCACTAATCCTGCATGCCGTGCAGGCCTTGCAGAATCCAGGGGATTGTTAGAACAAATTTCTTAACTAGACATAAGCTTTAAGATGACAACAAGAAATGTCTCAATGAATGCATGCTTACTGAGATATTTACAGAAATATGAAAATATATGCTTAAATGTATAATTGGCAATAAAATAATACGGAATATCTTGATAGAAGTATAATTGACAGTGTAAATATCAAAGATAGTTTTCTTCAACACAGTCTAAGATTTCACCAGATATTATGCGACGATTTGTAACTCTCTTGTTTTTTGAAGTATCAATTACATATGGAAATCGTGTTTATTTTCATAATCTCTAACAAACAGCTAGCAATACCTCAGGTATAGTATGATATAAATTGATATTGGCAATACATTTTCCTGTGTTGCACCATAGCATATCATGCCATATAAGTCAATAGCATGTAGGGGTCTAAGTTATGAAAACATGAACACAAATATGAAAATATGAATAATAAGTGATAAATAGCGATTCAGTTCTCTACTGTAGCACATCTTAGATTAACAATTTTAGTGTCAGTCTTTTAATAACTCTTTACACTTTCAAATACTGCCTATTATTAGCTTGTAAGTTACTTAGCTAAAGAAGCCATAACCAAAAATGGTCTAGACACCATAATGAGCTATGGGTGTGAATTAGAGGGATTCACTTTAGATGATCGAAAACCCATAACACTGAAATTCAAAACATTGTGACCAAAATTTTGAAAATTCAAAACACTAAATACTCAAAACATTGACTCCCATAACATTGAAAAAACATAGGAAAGTAACGTACTATATTCCAGCACAACTACATACAGAAACAAATGAAAAAACATGCCATATTACACTTCTTCAAATATATGCAAGGGGGCAAGCCACCCTGCACCCCTCATCTACACGCCCTGCTACTTAAATATATCAACTTTGTGATTGCACTGCACTACACTAAGATGTGTTATGTTGTAGTATAGCAAGTAAGAAGCAATGGCAGATTTAGGCATGGGCGCAGAGGCACGCACTAACCCCTTTTAAATATTTTTTTTTTTTTTGCACACTGGTCCCGGCTTAAAACGATTTTTTTTTTTTAAATCCTTTCCCGCACCATCCTTTGACATCATCCAGCCACGAAACACATACACACAATGGAGATGCAGATTGTAGGTTGTAGTCTGTTTTTTTTATAATGATCCTCCTCCAACTGCATCTCATTCTCCATTGTAATTATTTTACGTGCATTGGTGAGAGGCTCAGCAGCTTGTGATCGATATTGGGACAGATTCAGAGGGACTGCTTATACAGCTGTGATTCTGCTCTGCTAATAGGTGCAATTTATAATTTGTTATTTTATTTTAATGTATACCAACTCGGCGCAAAAAAAAAAAAAAAAACGGTACAGTTGAGCCTGCCGCGTTGTTGAGCCTGCAGTGCTTGGCGCGAATAGTTAAATCAGTATAATCAGTTAATCATAAGCAATTGCTCTTTTCAGCCAGTTTGTACTATTACCCTTATAATCATCAGTTAGAAGACAGAACCATTTGAAATTAATAATATAATTATTTGTTTAAGGAATTCTGACAAAAACAGCTTGAATATAAAAAGTAAGCAAACAAACAAACAAACAAACAAGCATATTCATGCACAAAGAAATGTAAAATTACAGTTTTTGAACAGACAGACAAAGGGCTTAAGAAAAATTCAACTTGATAGCTATCTGATTATATATTATTACTACTAACTGAAGAGTAATGTAATCCATTCACCTCTAATTCTTATGACCATCAATCAAATGCAAAGGACAAATAGGCATGAATGTATAAATATAAGCTCAATAACCCTGGCTAGCTTGCTATTTATATTCTCATTTGAAGTCTGTGCAAAGATCTTCCCTCCTACCACCATGATAAAAGTCCACCACACACTCCAAAAGGAAGGCATACACTTACTGGAACAACTGCTGAACTGATTTAAAAAAGAAAGAGTCCCTTTGCTTGAAGTAACTCCAGAGGAGTGTACTTGAATGAGGCAACACTTGGAAATATTCAGTTTATCACATTCTTTTTAGAGAACTCTCACATTTGTATAAGGTAAAGAAAGTCTGCCTTGCACTTCCTACTGGGTCAGAATTGTAAATTTAAACAACTTTCTGCAACCCAATGCTTTTTAGATAACCAGAACATTTTGACTACAAGAAAGTAGTCTTAAAGTTCTGAATATATATATATATATGTATATATATATATATATATATATATATATATATATATATATATATATATATATATATATATATATGTGTGTGTGTGTGTGTGTCTATATGTGTGTGTTAAAACGTTTCACTTTCAAAGTTCTGCTGCACTTCTTTGGACAAATATTACTAGTTCTGTATACCTTGTTACATTTCACATCTTTGATACATCTTCACTGAAACAATTACAGATTCCATACAGCTTTTCATATTTTACATCTTTGCTGCATCTTTACTGAAAAACTAATGACATGCTTTGCATAGTTTTTCACATTGAGCATCACTGCTGCAACTAAAATAGCTGTAGGTTTTGTGCAGATTTTCACATTGTTCTTGAGCTAATATTGTAATATTTGATTGTATTTGCACAACTGATGTAAGTCCAATAATGTCCCCAGAAAAGGTGTGCTTGAAGGAGTCAAACTGCCCCGAAAGACTATCATTTTCAGTGTTTATTTTACCTAAAGAAACAAAATCACATTTTTATCTTTAAACATTGTAATATTTAACAAGAGAATCCTTCTCCATTTGGGTCCAAAGCCTTTTGGCCATTGTTAAACATTAGATGTTAGTAGCACTGGACAAGGGATGTTTGATCCTTGTTAATAGAAGGCACTGCAAAAGACAACAGTAGAAAGAACAAGGCTTATTTAAATAGCTCCTTTTTGGCCAAGACAGCATTGGTTCTCCCACCTGTTATTCATGAGCAGGGAAAAGCCTTTACCACTGCCAATTTCTAATTCAGCAAGAGAGAATAATTGTTCACTCAAATCTCAAGGGTCTTAGGTGCACAGTGTAAATGACAGAAGTGTGATTCCCTTACCTGTGGGACAAGGAGTAAAAACAGGAAATCTTACTTAGTAAAATGGAAAAGACTGAACTGCTAACTGCTTTTATATCTAACGTTCTACAAAATCTGACCAAACTATTGCATAAGAGCCTGGATTATGCCTCCATTATGTTTCATTTGTCAGCCTTGACAGCAGGCCTATCTGCAGATTCTTCTATGAAATCCATTCCCATGGACAAATTATTTTGAAAAAGGTCATTCACATAAGACCACCAAGAAAGAAAGCTCACCCTGTCTCCCTGCTAATACAGTGATACTAAGTGGCAACTCTGGAAGACCCTTTCCTTGGTTGTGATTATCCCTGCAATGAGAATTTCAAAGCTAAAGGCATTAATGTTTTAATAGACTTGTACTGTGTTCCACCAGGATAAGGTGGCACTGAGAACTGACTCATTATTCATGATTAAAGTAATATTAAAATTGGCTATAAGTTAAACAATTCAGCCATTAGTATTTTACCTCCAGATCACCAGCAAAGGAAAAATGTACCTGCACCTTCTGGATATGTACAGTCAATTGCAGTACTACTCTGCAAAAAGAAGTCAGACAAGACAAAAAGGCAAGCTTTTTGATATCCTTTATGCCAGAAAAGCAAGACAGAGTACTATCCAAGCTAACTTTATCAGAATGGGTTGGTGATTCATTATAGCAATAACTGACAATGTTGGTGTGGTATATTGAAGATTTACTCATGGCTGGTGTAGTGTAATCATGTGGGCAAAGCCTGAGTGATTAAATAAAGCCAAATGTGGGTAATATACCATATCATGGCGTTGGTTATTGCTATTATACAATGACATTATTTAAGAAAAAATACTTACTTTTCTTAAATAATGTCTTTGCATAATGCCTCCTATTAGAGTGTGATAAACAATGAATAAAGTTTGAAATTAATTCTGTTACAAATATGCAAAATAAATGAGGCATAAAATAATAGCTTGCTAAAATGTAGGAATAGAGCTTAACAATATGTAATGAGCATCCATACAATGTGGCATAGTTCTGATTGTATTTGACAATGAACATCTATTAATAGACATGCTTTTTATAAAATCAGCAGTATGTGCTTTTCCAAAAGATGTTTCCTTAAAAAACATGTTTGTCACAATATTAAAAAGGTTGACGAAATTCCTCCTTTGTCACACCCAGTGCAAATCTTAACATTTTTAACTCTGCCACGTCCAGCTCCTCAGCACATGTGCAAACCAGTGCAATCTTGTCTCTCTAGCTTTGTTTCCAAGCCATCTACAGACAGAGACAGATTTGCAAAGTAATTGCAACATGGCAAAGCAGAGAACAGGTCATGCTTTCATTTGGGAAGTGTTTTACATGTGTTCTATCTTCAGCATAATTAACACGTGCTGTTGTGGCCATTGTCTAAGTCAGTAATACTTGACATTGTTTTATTTTGTACGTTAGATACAGATGCAGTTAATTCTTGCATTGAAATGAGCCGCAGTATGTCAGGATAAAGTGCTGCCATGTCTTCAGGAGCCAAGTGAGAACTACAGCAACAGCCTCTTTTCAAATTTTTCAGAAAGGCAATAAAACACGGGGAAGGTTCAGTCTCTGAGGGTAAGTCATTGTGGGTGAGAGCAAAGTACAGGATAATGCCCTATTCTCTGGATGACACTATTTCCTGTGGTAAAATATGTGTCTAGGATTTTGTGAATTAGGGTGTTGATAACTTTTACTGATTCTGTTTGGAAAGGAAATCTGGTAATGAATGGAAAGTGAATTGAAAGGTACTGTACTTTATTCTTGTGTAATTTGCATTTCTTTGTAGGTTTGCAAGCATCCAGAATGTAGATTGTGTGTTCCTGTGATTTTTTTTTTCCTAGCAAAACGTTCTGTTTCTGTAATGGTATGCTCTTCAGTGGAAGCACATGTAGTTGTATTTCATTTTGTTGTACTGTTAAGGAAGTTATCACCTACTGATACTTGTTTTCATTTTTTTAAACCAGCAGTCAGAGAGTCATGTGTGCTTGATGACACAGAAAACACATTTAATGAATGTAGTGCCATCAAAGAAGTCAGTCAAGGTAGTACTATCACTGAAGTCAGCAGCTCAAGAGATAACCTAGAAAGTGAGAGAAGTACCGTAAGGGTAGTCAGTTACTTCAGCAAGAAGTATTCAGATGAAATCGGTGACGGTATCTATTCACTGACAGATATTAGTGAGTACATCACATGTACTAATACTACAGATAAGGAGAAAGGCATTGTCATAAATCATTGTGAAACACATGACAGTTTTCATTTTCCACTCAAAGCCTTCACAGACAAAAGAAAAAAATCAGGAAATTCCCTTCGCCAATGTCAACTCTCTTGCATAGACCAGTTTGATTTTCTGGCATATTCGGTGAAACAGGATGGGATGTATTGTTTAACCTATGTGTTATTTCCAACACCAGCACAGTCAGAATGGGCAAAGTTCTTCATTGAGCAGCCTTACTGTAATTGGAAGCATGCTAAAGCTGACATTCAGCGACACTCGGAATTAGAGTACCACAAGAAATCGGAGGCAAAATTACATGCTTTCAGAATCACAAGTGACGATCAAAGTCAAAGAGTGGACTTTGCAATTTCAAATGCTTCACAGCTACAGGTGGCCAAAAACAGAGCTCTACTAACCTCTGTCTGAAGTACTGTGGAAGGCAAGGGATAACCCTTCGTGGGCACAGAGATGACTGCACGATGACTGTACTACCAACAAAGGAAACTTCGGATCTCTAGTTGATTTCCAAATTGACGCTGGTGACAAAGACTTACAAACCCAATTGCAGACATGCCAAAAGAATACAACATATATTTCAAAAACAGTGCAGAATGAATTGCTAGAGTGTATTAAAGAATATATTCAACAGTCGATAATAAAGGATATTAAACAACAGCCTCTTGATCCTTTTACTCCATCCAAGCAGATGAAATTGCAGATGTAAGCAACTGGGATCAACTTGTAGTTGTTCTAAGATATGTGAAGAATGGCCATCCTGTGATGTGGAGAGATTCATAGAGTTTATTGCCTGTGAATCTGGACCAGAGAAGAGATCTGCACTAAGTCAGTTGCATGCCTAACAAAGTTAACACTGAATCTTGAACACTGCAGAGCTCAAGGGTACGATGGTGCTGGAAACATGGCTGTAGCACAGAAAGGCTCTGCAGCTTTGTTTCAAGGAAGAGTACCACATGCTATTTTTTTCCATTGTGCTAGTCACCAGCTGAAACTTGTACTTTCAAAGGCTTGCCATGTTCCAGAAGTACGAATAATGTTAAATGTAGTGAAGGAAGTTGGTTTGTTTTTCAAGTACTCCCCAAAAAGACAAAGATGCCTAGAGGAATCAGTACAGTACATGAATTTACAGCGAAAGGCGAGTGGCCAAAAACCAATAGAAAAACAAAAGCTTAAGTTGCTTTGTGAAACCAGATGAGTGGAGAGACATACAGCCTTTGATGACTTCTATCATATCTATAAGCACTTCTTCACTGTTTAGACAATATTATGAATAACATAGGACCACATTGGGATGGAAAAACTTTGACAGATGCCAGTGGACTTTACAGTTCAATTACAAAGTCATGCTTTATTGTTTCTTTTCAGTCAGCAAGGTTCTTGTTTGGCTTTACTAAGCCCCTTAGCAAACTTCTGCAAGGATCATCACAAGACATACTGTATGCATATGAGCAAGTCAGCTGTGTGCTTGATGAGCTGTGGGCTATTCGTACAAACATTGAACATAAGTTTAGGAATATCTTCAGAAATATGTCAGAAATGGGAAGCTTCTGCAGTAAGGCTGATTTACCCCTTCCACGTTTTGCGTAACAAACAAACTATGAGGAACAATGTTGATGGACAGACTTCAGAAGTGTACTGGAGAAGAGCAATTTTTATTCCCTTTCTGGATCACTTTATTCATGAACTGTCCAGCCGATTCACAACAGTGGCATCAACAGCTATTCAAGGACTCTCACTAATTCCATCAAACTTGAACAGCTTAACATTAGAAACAGAAAATTCACTTAAAACTTCTTTTGACTTGCCTTCACCAACAACATTCCACCAAGAGCTCAGTCTGTGGAAAAGGACATGGGAAACATTATCAGCCAGTTCTGCAGTGCCAAATGACTTGAAGCAGACATATTCACAAACAAACGTCAACATGTTCCCAAACATTTAATTCATATTAAATACCCTTTTGCTCACTCCAGTCACAACTCCTGGAGTAGAGAGGGCTAATTCAGCCTTTAAACTGATAAAGTCTGAACTCAGGAGTACTATGGGACAAGAGCACCTTAACAGTTTAGTGCAGCTATTCATGCATAGAGACATCCCAATAGACTATTCTTCAGTAATTGATTTATTTGCAGAAAGACACCCAAGAAGAATGCTACTTACTAATCCTCTTAATTAAGAATTGAACAGTAGTATTACTGATAACAGTAAACAATCCAAAAACATTACGGCCTGCTTAGGAAAGTTTTATGAATTTAGTTATTTGGTACATCTAGTAAGTGAAGCTTTTACTAACTTATGGAATTTTGTTTTGAAAACACTAATAAAAGATAACTGTGCTTAAAATCATAGAACAGTAAACAATCCAAAAACATTATGGCCTGCTTAGGAAAGTTTAGTTATTTGGTACAGCCATTAAATGAAGCTTTTACTAATTTATCCAAACATCTGTGCTTGTGGTATATATTTTGTTACATAACAATTTACATTTCACTGTAGTTATTTCCACCTTCTGAGGGTTTCATTCCAAGTTTATAACAGTGCATATGCCCAGTATGACATGGAAGGAGAATGATGTAACTTTGTATGGGCAACCAATCATCATTGCCATGCATGCATTGAAAATTGAAAAAGGAAACCAACAGAGCTGAATGAAGGTCAAGAAACATCCTGTGTAGATTCTTTATTAAAAAAGGGATGAGCGCTTTCACGGGAGTTACCGCTTCTTCAGATTCACATAAAAAGCAGCTCAAAACTTGTAATTTATACAAAAAGCATTTCTTTGGGGGTAGCAATGGAAGGTAATATGGCAACATTTTATGCAAATCTTATTATGTTACTATGGGAGACTGAGGTGAGTTACAAAAAGAGTATTTTTGAGAAAATCAATATATTTATTACGTTTATAGATTATATGTTTATTATTTGGGGATAATAAAGAGAAAAATGTAGCCTGTGCCATATGGTACAGTATTGAAGCTAGAGGGAAGGTTATTGAGAGAAATGGTGATTTATCCAGAATTCATGTATCTAATCCAGTCTTGTCTGTAGAAGGAGTACGAAAATAAAAGTTATGTTTAGAAAAATATAGTAGCAATGAAAGTAAAACAGGAAAGAAGCCTAATCATTTTGAGACTTATTCATGTGGGTTTTGTAAAGTTTCCATTTTATTTAATCCGGAAAGGATTTTTATTTTGATATAGTTGGAATCAGTTATGTATCAACACATTGATTCACATGTAATTCTGAAGGAGTAGTTCATATAAATGGATCTTTGATATGAAATGCTTTTTTCATTGGCAATACAAAAAATACACCTGGTTGCTAGAATAAAAGAAGATATCAATGGTATAAAAAACAAAGCCCAAGCTAACTTTAGAACTATTCTGATGAATGTAAAATATTTAGGAAGTTTCTATGTATTAGAATTAGACTGTATCAAAAACAGTATTAAGGGAGGCGATCAATACAGCCTTTTACAAAAAAAAAAAAAAAATTGTACTGGCAAATCAGATTAGACATAGTGACTCCTCCCAGTCTGAATGAAACAATGGATATTAAGTGTTTACTTTAAAAGTAGCAAAGATGATTTGATTGGGCAACACATTTTAAGTGGTTGGTCTTTTTGGTGTATATTTAGAGTTGTGTGAAAGCGAGTTGTTTTTTCCCCTAAAGTCTTTTTGTATAATAAGGATGAAAGTGCTAAACTTTCATACAGCCTGTGACACTCTTGGTTTTCCTGTTGAAATTGCTAATGGATGTTGATAGTTGTGTCCACATTTTCATATCTTAATAAAAATGCATCCAACCACAACCAGCAAGAGAAATGTATGCAAAATGATAAAGTAATTAATAAAACAAATATCAAGAAAAATTAAGGGAAAGGTGGTGAGAATTAATAATGAAATATAAAAGAGTGAGATAAAACCATCATTGCCATCTAAGGATCGATATTTGATATGAAAAAGATAAAATGACACAGGAATGATAACAAAATATAATTAATTTAGTAAATTATATGTGTAATTATTTTCTATAATTGTGACATATCTTTACGGTCATAATGTGGTTGAAAACTTTGCAGGATATAGACTGTCATTTCATAAAAATAGGTTCAGCCATGAAGGAGTTATTTGCTAGAAAATGCAAAATAATTAAATGATTAGAAAAGTTGGAATTATACTTGTAGCAGGTGCAGCACTTGTAAAGGCATGAAAGTAACCAATGTATACATATATCTAGAATGTGGAATGAAATACTTCTAAATGGATATACATCATGCAAAGCATTTTGTGTGCTATTGATCCACCTCTCTCTCTCTCTCTGTCTGTATATATATATATATATATATATATATATATATATATATATATATATATATATATATATATATATAAAATGTGTGTGGTTGCATGTCAAAAATATTGGTAAGACAAAGAGTATTATGCATAAAATAATAACAGAACATATAAGAATATAATAAAGATATTATAATAATGTATTTGAATCAAAAATATATATGTGAGTCAACCACCACTCAAAACCAGTGTTTTTGGCATTTTCTAGTATTTTATTTGTCTCACATATATATTTTTGATTTATTTATTTATTTTTGCTTGTGAATCTCCTTCAGCAGTGTGGTTAGCTTGTTGATTTATTTTTCATTTAATAATGTATTTGACTAAGCATAATATTGATGTCTGTAAAACATGGCCTAAATGATAACACTAGCTGTGATCGAAAAAAAAATGGATTACTACGTCAAGAATACATATGACTTATGCATATAGATGCAAAAAAAATGCAACAGTTTAAAAAATTGTTTTAGCTTATAGTCATCCTTAAAGGTAAGAAGAAGAAATAGTTAAAACAATGGCCAATCAGTTGTAACAATTGTCTTTACTGACTGTTGTATTTGATTGCTGGAGATTAACTCATGTGGTATGGAAATGGGGAAGCAAGGGTATATTCTTCTAAGACATGCGCCCATTTCATTATTGCAAGAAATCTGAGTTCTGTTGCCATGGATTACTTAATAGTTTATTGTAGTAAGTAACATTTAATATAATAGGAACAGATATAAATGTCACAACATCATATTCAGATGGTATATAGCAGCATAATATAGCCAATAACTGAAAGCACAAAGGTAGTTTGATAATGATATCTGAACAAGTCTTGTACCATACTTCAACAAACTTCCCTGTCCTAAGCATACATATTATATTGCTTCAGTCCAGTAACTTTCCTCTGGGAGTCATATCAACCCCTTAACCTTGGTTATCCAGCTTTGTCTTGCATGTGCCTGTAAGAAGTAACTATAGTGTCATCAGTGGTGGCCTTATTCTGTATGGAGGTCACCGTCTCCCTTCTGAAAAGCACTGATGAGCTGCTGAAAAATCTGTTATGAAACTTCTGCTATTGTTACTGACAGGCAGGGCAAAAGTTTCACTATAAACTGTTTATGAAAAATAAAATAATATGCTGCAGTAATGAACTATTAAAGTTAAGCTGGCTGCTGCACTTAAAACCATACATGAAAGATTTGCTCTACAGCTGTCTCTGATCACGGATCTCCAGAGTAGCTGTTGGGTTCTGAGAATGGTTTTGTTCTCCCCACTCAGGACAATTCTGGCACCATTGTAAGAAATCCGAATTCTGTTGCCATGCATTACTTAATAGTTTATTGTAGTGAGTAACATTTAATATAGTAGCATCAGATAAACATGTCACAGCAACATATTCAAATGGTATATAGCAGCATAATATATTCAATAACTGAAAGCACAAAGGTAGTTCAATAACGATATCTGAACAAGTCTTGTACCCGACTTCAAATAACGTCCCTGTCCTAAACATACACATTATATTACTTCAGTCCAGTATCTTTCCTCTGGGAGCCGTATCCCCCCTTAGCCTAGGTTATCTTCCCTTGTCTTGCAGGTGCTTGACAGTGCCTAACTGCCTATTTTTTTTATCTAGCATTCCATTGCAAGTATACATATCTTTCCCTTGAGAAAGGAAAATTCTGTAACTTTCCCTTGAGAACTGTTATTTCTGCACATCTCATGCTTAACCAACAAGATTATCTTTTTCATTCTACTGAACTTCCTGTCCCTGAAACTGTATGCATAAAGGAAAACACAAATCAGACTATATTTTCAGGCCTGTTTTACTACTTATTCTGCCTTATGCCTAAAAACTAGTTTTAAGTGAAAAACATCAACCTAATGATTATGTATTTAAGTAAGGTGTAGGGGAAAGACATGATGGGGAAATTTCAGTACGGATAAGTATAGAGGGTTGGTGGCAGCAGTTTCATATAAACCAAACAAAAGACTGACAAAGGCTGGCAGGGGCAGAGCTGACACAAATTACAGAACCAAAAAGGAGACATGCTGACACACAAGACTGAGGACAACAGGTGATGGGAGGGACTGAACTACAAATTGGGGAACAAAATGAAATATAAGGAAATGGAACACTATGGAGGATAGGATAGGTCAACAGATAACTGCCTAGCAGTTGAGTGCCATGCTCAAATTAAAGTCTGTCACCATGTGACTGCAAGTCATATAAGGACAAATGCCACTCTGCCAGTATAAGTGTTGAGCTGCTGACCCACCAAAGCTATCATCAGACCAACCTGGCCTCTGCTTAGAGACTCAGTGGGACCTCCAGTGATACCAACCAATTGGGTACCTACACTCACCACCAGAAAAAAAAACACACACACACACACCAGAGTGTATCAGTGAGCCCCCCTGTTCTACCTCCAAAGAATATCCATTATCACTCTTCAGGGAGATGAGCCTGGCATCCACTGGGGACCCAGTGGGTGATGGCAAGTAAGGTGCACAGTGCAGTGGCTGTTGCTGCACCTCATCTACCACCACAGGCAGCACGGATGTGCTACTGCAGGCTTTCCATGAATATGAACAGCAGATTCTTAGCTCAGCAAGGCTTGTTGGTCTTTCTGGGAGTATGTGTCCTCTGAGCTGGTTGCAGATGTCAGCAATGTAGCTCACCACAACAAATCAACACAACAGTTCTGTCACAGGGACAGCAAAATTATTCTTCATGCTTCCACAATGGCCAGTGTTGTTGTATAGTAAAGGATGATGATCGCTGGAGGACTGCCATTGCACACCAGCCTCAATAAAATTGAGCAGTCCGTGGTGTTGCTGCCTGTGAAGAGTGAAAGGACACTATATCCCCATGGTGGCCTGTACGTGGCTGTTGAACTGCTTACATTATCCCACGTGTCTCTGTCAAGGATGCAGCAGGTTGGTGTTTCCGTATGTTAGTAATATGTTATTGTGGCAGGTCAATGAATTAAGGTCATGGTTGTTGAACACCACCAAATCTCCCCTACAGACAAATCTGGGATGGTGGCCTAGTCACATACATCACAAGGTATACTTGCTTTCATGGTTTGAATGCTCTGTTTTCTCTACTGTCGTGTTGCAGCAGTGAGAAGTGGGAATTCACATACTAACAGTGTTGCATACTGTATTTATCAATCTGCTTTCACAGCTGCTACAATTGTGGAACACATCACTCAGGCACAAGGCTCAACTATTGTCAGTTCCACATCTAAGTTGGATGATGATAGCACCTAACCCATGGGTGGCATACTACCACCTATATTCAGTGACATAGCTCTTTTGCCTGAAGAACCTGCCCACAGTGACTACTGTAAGATTGGCCATGTCTAGAAGCCTTTCACAGTGATCATCCTCACTTTCTGATTTCATAGCAGCAGTGGGAAGTTGTGCCATCACAGATAATAGAGATAATGGTTGAGACAGAGGAAAAGAGAGGTGGGTCAGTGTTTGTCAGAGCCGCAGCTACTGTTCATTCCCTGAAATGGGTGTCACAATGGCATTATACAATTGATCAGTAGTACGTACATCCAGGCACAGGTGGACACCACTACAGCCTTGGCCTAGACAATAGGTGTACTGTGTGGCCTACAAGACATTACACATGAGTGCATACAACATCTGGATCAAATGCCTGGCATGCTTGTCTGGCATTTCTTTGCCTCCATTAGCTCAATGGGGCCATCTGTCACTATATGCCAGGGACAATGCCATTTTCTTTGGCAACAATCATCTGTTTTCAATGTGGGTAAAGTCCATAAGACATATAAATGAAGGTCATATTCAACTACCTCTTCCACATTACTTAGTTGTGGTGAGCCTGTAGCAATGTCATGTCTTCCTGTGTTGATACAGCACACATAGTGGTCATGTACATGCCTCAGCCAGTCATTCCAATGCAGTTCACCTTTTCCCTTGCTAAACAGTGATAGCCTTCATGCCATTCCTCTGAGGGGAAGCACTCATGTTTGTGGACTTTCACAATCTCTTTTGTTGCTCACTGAGGACCCACAGCATCTATCACAGACACATGCAAATACATGCTTGATGAGGTTGCAGTACTGTGACAGTGTGAAATTGTAAGTCATCTTAGTCATGCTCTGTGGAGTGCATATTAGTGTCATGAGTCCTGGCATAAGAGCAAATCTGGCATTGTCAATAAAGTGCCCCTGTGGGAAGTTACCCATCATAAATCACTGATATGGATCTCACGTGTCAGACGTGGGAAATGTGAGAACTTCTGGCATATTGCACAGACATAAAAACCTGTGCATTGAGCATTATCTTGCAATCAACAGAGAGATAACCCTTCCAGTTGAGAGACCATTGTCCATGTTGAACAGGCAGATACTTGAAGGTGATGTGGGTACAGTCAGTGGCCCCTGAGAACTTTGAGGAATCAGACCATTTCCGAGAATGCCTGCATCATGGTGGGTTTTCCTCTGCAGTACAATAAGAGCCGTATATGGTCCTCTGTATTCTGCAGCATAACATCAAGGAATTGGCATAGTATTCTTGAGACAGAGACCTGTGATACACCCATTGTGTCACCTAGTGAATAATCAATGGTCCCCTAGCAAGAATCATCAGAACTAGACATGCCTCATTGTCCACAGGGATCAATATTATATGCATTCAATAGATTTGCATGTGTGGAAATCACATCTGCAAACTCCTATATGTTGTTTCTGTCTACTATAGAATCCAATTATTTCAACATCATGCAGGTGACAGTATATTACGTGTAACTGGATCCATTTGCACAGTGGGAAGTTAAGATGCCCTGTCATGGACACCAGATGCAAAATTAGTCACTAAACTGCACTTTTCTTTTAATGCAGATGCTTCTGCTATTTTAATGCAGATGCTTGTCTTAGAATCTTGGTGCAGCTTCTGTCTCTGCTTACAAATAAATGAAGATGTACAAATTTGGTGCCTGATGCTGCTCAATACAGAATTGTAACACATTTCTAAATCATACTGCCATGTCGTTTACCCTTATTTGCACATAATGCTGACTGTACTATTTTGCCAGATAGCATAATGATGCTACCAGAGTCTCTGAACTGTCCCACATCTGTATTGCCACTCATCACTCAGTTTTAACTAATTCATTTTACTATTTGTTTCTGTAAACTGTCCAATAGTGCAGTTTGTTGACTAGCATCCCTTTATTTATCTCTCCTCTCATCAGAGGAACAAGAAAAATCATGTTTCATATGCGCTAAAAGACTAGTCTTAGGAGGGTTGCTATGTCCATTAGTGCTGTAAAATCCAGCTTTCAGTTTCACACCAAATGACTATTCTGCATGTCATAATCTTCTTATTCCAGTCTCAGAACTGAGTAGTATTTCATCTGCAATTGCCATGCTTAAGTGAGTTGACAGCTTATACTAATAAATCATGCTATTGTTTGTATCCTTGACAAACATTTTAGTTATGGTACTAAATAATTATGTTCTTAAATGACTACAATTTATGCAAAACAGAGGATTATGGTCACGTCTCTCATCACAGGCACCTTGTTATGCATGTGATACACTGTCATCAAATAATTCACCTAGATTCTGAGAACTAAGAGGCGAATATTGACATATATGTTGAGAACGGATAAGAAGGTGGGATATGATGTGTAAGAGCCAATCATAATTCTTTCCAGTGCATGCAGCTTTAAACAACTCCAATTCACTGTAACAGTTAGAGAAAAAAAGTGAAAGTTTATGAGCTCAAGGTAAGTTGCAGCTTTGAAAGCTGCAAAGCATTTACTGCTTCTTCTTCTTCGTTTTAAAGGCCAAATAAAACATCTATGGTTAAACAACTTTGATTGAAATGTTTTCACTAACCGCTGCTCTTCTGCTTGACTGCTGTTAATGTTCTAGTGTGACACTAGATCTTACCTGTGGTGGTGGGGTGATCAACAAATGCTTAAGCACATTTTTAATGCCATTGCTTGGCACCTTTCTGATGTCAGAAAGTTGCTCAACAAGTGCATCGTCTCACTGATTTCAGAACCTAATCACAGCATTCCAGGCACTTCAAGATGTCTCTGATCCTGAAAACATTGTTTAAACTAATACGGCATAAAACAAACATTCTTGGCCAGAGTAAAAATAATGATTATCAGCAATGTTTAGGTAAGTTTGTTTTCTTATAAAAGAGAGCATTTGTATCACAGAGGACTGTGAATGTCTTCATATCTTGGCTAATACATCCACTCTCTGGCTTCAGTATCATTCTATTATTTTAACCTGATAAATGAATATTCATTGTGACTCAAACAATGTGTGATGCCTTCAATAGCATTCCTTGCAGAACTGATGCAAACAACATATTGCAGTGTAGCAGCTAGTGCGGATTATAAAGGCTGTGAGCTATTAACGAGCTGCTCCCTGTGGTGCAGTGTTTAATTCCCTCATCTTACAAATGTCTATTTTGTGACCCTGAGCAATCGCTTAAGCAGACAGTTCTTTTGTGGAATTTGGGCTAGGGTTCTTAAGGGTCTCCTGGACTGCATGCCTAATAAATATGTGGATTTGAACTGTACAAAATGCTCATTGGGTGCCATATGCAACTCCCAGTGCTGGTTCCCCCTCTTCAACTTTAAGTGGAGGACCAAAAAAGAAAAAAAACAAGCAAAGAAACAAACAAGCAAATACTGTCCTATTTTAAATTACAGGAAACTGCTTGCTAGAAATATAACAAGCAGCTTGCTAACACACTGCAACTCTTCAGTGCGTCAACTGGGACAGCAAATACATTACCAGCATTTCATATGCAAATGACAGTAGTGCACCATTGACACCTGCCAACCACATGTCCCTGGTAGATTTCTAAACAAGAAAAAAAGTCTTCACCACAAAAGCCAGAAAAAAAACTCTTCTGTTCGTACCTCTCAACTGTCCAAATTTCAATAGAATGTCCAGATTTACCTCTTATGTTTTGTCTGTTTTTATAAAATATGTGGTTTTCTGGCAAACAATCAATGATTAAAATCACTTAATAACACTCATCTGGGTTTTACACTTCATTAAATGCATGCTACCACAAAACCTGTTATTCAAACAACTTTCTAAATTTATACATGCAATATTTAAAACATGTCCTTCCTTTTTTTTGGCCCATTGGCCCTACATTATTTTCGACTTTGCTTTGTGCAGATTGTGCTAAGAGGTTGAAAGGTATGTTTCTGCTGTAACACATGCACATGGCACCCAATGAGCATTTTGTACAGTTCAAATCCACACAGGTAAAAAACACACTTTCCAAAGCCAAGAACACAGCATCCATGGGACCTGACAAAACCCCAGGCTGCATTCTACATGAACTACAGAATGAACTGGCACCCCACTTAAGCACCATGTTCAATCATAGCCTCACCTCAGGCTTTGTGCCCACTGAATGGTGCACAGCAATGGTTATCCCGCTCCACAAAGGGGGAGCCACCATGAACCCCGGGAACTACCGCCCCATTAGCCTAACAAGCCTGGTCTGCAAGGCCATGGAATGTATCATCATGGAACGTATAAATAAAGACATTGGTAATCTCCAAACTCTGGACCCCACCCAGTTTGGGTTTGTAAAAGGCAGACCATGTCTCCTAAACCTGATTGACTTCTTTAAATCAGTCACCAAAGCAGTAGACGAGGGTAAGGTGGTTCACACAGCCTATCTAGAGCTTGCCAAGGCTTTTGACACCATCCCCCACTCTGGAATTATAGATAAACTCACTAAACTAGGTATAAATCCCTATGTCACAGAATGGGTTGCCAACTGGCTCACTGACAGAACCCATACTGAAAGTAGCAGAATCCAAATCAGACTTCAGACCAGTGACAAGTGGAGTACCACAGGGTTCAGTCCTGGGTCCTCTCCTGTTTGGTATCTACTTTTCTGAAGTACATGCTAACAAAGAAGGTCTTTGGCTAATTAAGTTCGTAGATGACTGCAAACTAGGAACCATAACTGAAACTCCTAACGATGTGGACGTCCTACAAAAGGGCCTCACTGAGACAGATGCATGGTGTTAAAGCCATGGCCTCAAGCTCAATGCCAAAAAGTGCATTGTGATCTCCTTTGGTAAAAACTCTGTACCCATGAGCTACTGCATAGGTGGTAGTCTACTTAACACTGAAATTGTGATAAGAGACCTTGGGACTCAAGTCGACAGTAGTCTCTCCTTTGAAAATCACATCGCCACAGTAGTCAGGAAATCCTTCTACATGCACACCTCATCACAAAAGGTATCTCATCCAGGAAAAAATAGGTCTTTGTTCCCCTCTACTTGTCACTCATTAGACCCATTATAGAGTACAAGGCCCCTTTTGGTATGTACCTCACAAGACATCTACAACAACTGGAAAGGCCGCAGAAATACCTCACAAAGAAAATTATCAGCCTCAAACAGATGCCCTATGCAGACTTATCAAAAAACATCAGCTTTACTCCGTCACATATCGCCTACTCAGAGGCGATCTCTGCCTAACATACAAAGCTACGTCGAACCCAGAGCTGTTGGACATGCTCCACTTAAAGAAATACCAATCCTCTGAGCTACATGCTCTAGGGACCTGAGCCTTGTTAGCACAATAAACAAAAACATGCTGGAGGGATAGATTCCTGTCCCAGAGACTTCCCATACTCTGGAACAAACTACCTATCTGTATCAAACAAAGCTCCTCATTAGCACTCTTCAATAAAAATCTTGATGATTGGATGGGAAATAGGAAATTCACCCTGGGGCTCACCTCTGTGGCTCTGCTCGACAGGGGCACATGAAAATAATTTTCTTGGGTGGTGAAAACCAGGGTACTTTATTGGCTAGGCTTCTATAGGCCCTAGGGTCGATAGCCTAGTACCTACCTATGAACCTATGAACAAGTAGAATGCTATAGTTAATAATTTTCACTCAGGGAACAGCAAAATATCACAACAGTCTGGAGTTGCAAATCTCCGTTACTGTTTGTATTATTCCAGTTATCAGCTGCTGGCAATGCCAATAGCCCAGAGCCTTTAAAAAAAAGGTTTGTACTGCTAAGACATAGAACTCACAATAATACAAATATGAAGCAATTGCAAAACAATCCCTGTGCTGAGACTATGAAGATTCTCCAGTCAAAACCTGTAAATTCAAAAGATTTATGATCCAGAACCAGATGTCAGAAAAAAAAAGAAAAAACAAGCTAACAGCCCATTGGTGATTGCTCAGAAATTTCAAGTTGGAAGTATAGCAAAACCTGACAAGTCTGTAGCTTGAAATGTGCATCTGTAGCTGTCAAAAAACAACTGTCAGTAGTTGCTAATATCAGCAAACAAAAGTCAGAAAATAGTCAGATTGTATTGTACTTTAATGACACTTATTTTCCTAACTGAAGTGTTTACAAAATATTGCAGAACACTTCATTTCTTCAAACATGACTGTATATCATTCTCAGCTGTCCCTTTCTTTGTAGAACATCTCTGATTTTGCCTTATATTTTTGCCCTGTCCTATCATTCATAGAATTATTGATTTTCTGGTACATTACAGAGGATCAAAGTCAATCAATAATGCCAGTTGTAAGAGTTTCATACTTTACATTGTTGTGAAAATGCATGTCGAAACAACCTTGTCAGACAATTAACTTTTTAAGTGAATTAGAGTAATAAGTTATACATTGTACCCGCGGTAGTGGTGCTGCGGTAGCGTTGTCACCTCACAGCAAGACGTTGTCCTGTTCGATTCTCAGCTAGAGTGTCTTCTGTGTTGAGGCATGATTGAGTGGGCGTGCCTTCATTGAAGGTTGTGCATCAGGGCTGGTAACTCGGCACGTAAAAATCCACTACCAAACATTAGCAGACCGGAGTTCCGCTGTGGTGACCCCTAACCGAGATAACCTGAAAGCCACAACACAACAGAGTAATAAGTTATACATTGCCACTGATTTTGGAGATTTTTGCCCTCATTATTTTGGGCTGAATCCAGACTTCTTGAGCAAAGAAGTAGTGAGGTATACTGCACGTGCAGTACCTGCATTTTATAAACAAATGCAGGTACTGAATTGCCACAACTATAGTACTTGCTTGATAATGTCACCCCCCCCCCCCGACAGCTTGCACACAAGGTAGTCAACAATTTCTTCCCACCCTACTTAATGATCTGTGAGACTGTAGCAGTAATAAGAAACAGTAGAGCTCAGGCATGTCAAAAAGGAATAAAGTAATTAGTTTACCACTACAATAGTTCAGTTCTTTTCTGCTTCCCTGCTATGATATGCAGATGCTGTGGCATTCATTGACTTCATTCCTTTTTTGGTACTCACTTTATCCTAGTCATATGTGCAGGGGAACCAATGCTTATTTTAGTACTCAGCTATCAAATGTGTCATATGGTAAAGAATTCATCCTTGATGAGACACCAGTCCATTGCAGGACTATGCCACAAGAACACCTGTGGGCACTTTTAGAAGCTTGTCCAGTGACCTTATGACACTTCTGTAGGATGTTGGAGAAAATCAGAAACCCATGGGAAAATGCAAATGATCACAAGGAAGACCTGTAGAGTCCATACAGCCAGCACCCCATCTAAGAGCCAAAGTGGAGTATTAAGCACTGTAAGTCAGCAGTACTAACACCTTCCAGTTTTATAACTAGGGTGAGGTGAAGAGCCTAGACATCTCAGGACTAAGTTGTTAAGGAACATGACTGGCAGTTCTAAAAACAGCCAATGATATGTTATCAAAGAGAAAAATGGAAGGATCTGTCTATCTATCTATCTGCAGTATACATATGCCTGTGTGTGCATATATATGCATATATCTATATCTTTCTAGTTATATTGAAAGACAACTGTCAGTAGTTGGCAATATCAGCAGCCAAAAGTCTGAAAATAGTGTGTGCGTCTATGAGAGGGAGTGGTGCATTGTGGAGATGAAATTTGCCCCTTCCTCACTGCAGTGTCATCACAGATTTGGTCTATTTATCTATCTCTCTATCTATCTGTTTCTCTCTCTCTCTTCTCTCTCTCTCTCTCTGTATATATATATATATATATATATATATATATATATATATATATATATATATATGTATATATATATATGTATATATATATATAGTGATGGGACTAATATGTAAAATATTATTATAATATATTACAATTCCTAGTAACTAGTAATATAACTACTTTTTCAAAATAGTAATAATAAAGTAATGGTAATATATTACTTTTTTAAGTATCTAGAATGTAAATGTGAGTTACTTTTGAGTTACTTTTGCTTAAACCAGCGATTCTCAATGAGGGCAATATTGCCCTCTAAAGAGTGATAGAAAACTTCAAGGGGTCCTGGATATTATGGATAGTAATCAGATGTTAGGAGGTAATAGAGACTTTGAAGGGGCAATGTGGATAAAAAATTACAACATAATGTTGGCATAACTCATAGCACATAGCATTCATAACATACCTCTCAACTGTACCAAATTCTTCAGCATTTCCTAGTTTTGGGCTCAAAATAATAGGGTGCCACAAATTCATGACTGGCACCATTAAATCCTGATTTCAGTATGCAGACAAGGGTGCCAGAACCATTCCACTTTTAAGAAGCTTCAATTAAAATAAGAACACCCCATGATGGGGATGTCTTTTCCTTTATGGAAGACCATTTACTACTCTTTACTGACTATAGGAACACTTGCCAATGTCATTGATTCCAAGAGCCAAATATAGATAATGCCAGAGGAGGTGTTATAAGGATTCAGATTCAGGCATCTATTATTCTAATTCACTTACAGATTTTGTGTCAGTATGCATTTTAAACAATAAGATATACTGAGCTGTTGAAATCCTCAACTGTTTAACAGAAAATCAAGCAATTGCCAGAGGCAGGGCAAAAAACGAAGGCAAAATCAAGAATAATTGGTAGGTCTGATTGCATATTATCCTGCTGCTTGTAAGGTGGACATCATGTTGATGAGTTTGTGTTTCAAAAGTT
>NC_056725.1:329932880-329972082 GCF_019279795.1 Protopterus annectens
GTAGGGAGATCCAGCATTCAGTCGCTGATCCCCTGCGTAGCCTGCCCCTCCTACGCAGCTCCGAGCACAGCCACCAACAGGGCTGTGAAGGTGCAGTGGTGACTGCCCATGGGTGGGGATCTCAGTTCCACTGTTACCATCTGTGGGCTCATGGGCTTGCGATTTCCAAACATCCATCCCCATCAATTGTGTTCACCCATCCCATGTGTCATACTCTGCCCCTGTATGCATCTTGTCTGTCTTGTCTGTTTACCTCCACAACCTACCTCCCCAAATATACCAACTTCCGCTACCTCACTTTCCACTCTCATCTGAAAAAAAAAAAAAAAGTGCAATCTGTTCCCACAAAAAAATGACACCCCATACATAGCTGCCCATTTCACACACATGTCCGCTGGACATGTAAACTGATAATTATAATTGGCAGTACAACATACTTTGTTGTCCTGACCCCTCTCTCAGGGGTGGAAGGTTTCAAATTTCACTCCAAATTTATTGCATATGCACAGCTGTTGCTGGTAAAGAAATGGGCAGCTATGGACCTTCCCTACACCCATCCTGCACATCCCGAGCTTGTTTCCCTACTGTCTTTCCGTCTTTGTGCCCCCTTTTTCACCACATTCCTATCTCCCCATTTTCTTTTCTTTTAAAGAAATTAGCGCAGGGGTTAGCGGGTGTAAGCACTTTTAAGCAGTAGTTAGCGGGTTTGAGCGAGTGTGCGCATGTGTGCACTTAGCTAAGTATTGCTAAGCGTCACGCAAACCCGCTTACAACTGCTTAAAAGTGCCTTAGTCCCTCTGCATGGCAGGTCCCTTTTTCTGCTGAGCAGCAAAATGAAACACCTCTGTCAGTTTCGAACCCCAGACCTTGAACACACTACACTGCATGAAGTACCACTAGGCCACAGAAGATATATACCAAGTTGGTGCTGTAATAAATATATCATGCATTACAATGAGTGAATGTAAAGGGAACATAGGAATGCCATAACACAAATCTTGTTCTGTGGATCTTTACCAGCAGTTGTTGTGGAATTGCATTACATGACTGTGAAATAATAACCAGCCATTCTAGCAGGAAATAATGTTACTTTACAAACCCCACACAGTATCAGAGCAGGATAAACACTGGCATATTTGAATAGGGCAGTGGCCATACTTCCCAACTGTGACTGCTTTTCAGGGATGTCCCTGATTCGTAAACAAATGTTAGCTTTGTCCCTCAGAATCCCTCTGAAAAGTACTGACGATAGGCCGAAAAGTGGGGAATTATACTTAATGAATTATGTCAATAAGTAAGAGTAGACACTGCATGCACGTCAGAAAAGGTGTATTAATACATATGCTCTGATTCTCTCACAGTCTCAACTTAATGTCTGTAATATATTACAGGTGTACCCCACTTATATGTACCTTTCCCTGAGGCTGTTCAAATATATACCTGAGTGTATCAGAGGCCTGCAGAGGCAGAAACACACAGGCATTTCAGCTTTTCTTCTGTTACACACTCTGCAAATAGCTTTGGAACGAGTCCCACAAGCATACCCTTATGTAGGAGTACAACACAGAAATATCAAAGGATGTAGCCATGTACTGTTAGCAAGCAACTGTGACAATGCCATTGTTCCAGTGCAGAAAAGACCGGTGTGGTGCACAGACAAAGAATTATAGGCTAACCTCTGGCTACCATCTAGATATGTCCACAAGTGGGAGCTACGCAGACAGACTACTTGCCTTGTTAGACTAACACAGCAACCCTGTATGTTCAGCAAGATAAACATCACACAATAATGTATAATGCTCTCTGTACTTCTGCATCCCTACCCAAAAGAACAATATACCTGTGTATTCAGGCTCTACCAAGGATGTAGGTAGGCATAATCAGTAATGAAATGTGTCCAGTTGTCTTGAGCAGCCCGTGCTAATGTCAACACAAATAAACAACAAAATGTTCAGAAGTGAGGTAATTAATATTTACAGTATAGTAATTCACAAACAGTTCATGTGTCAGAGGAATACATTGCAATGACTACTTTTGTATGGCAGTTGTCTAATTAGAAAAGAATGTACATACTCCCATGTATCTTGTGTAAGCATTTGGAGGTGTGAGTAAAATTCTACACTGACAAGTGTGTACTAGAAGTAGCAACATTCAGGTTTGAGTACAACATGCAAATCACTGGCTACAACCCTAGCTTCTGAGATAAGAAGTATACCAACCTTCTGACTGACACAACGGTGTCCACAGCAAACAAGCATGGGCCCCACTTTGGAATGCTGAAAGGGCTACGCCTACCTAACCTAGCATTTTATAGCAGTGGGCTGCTATGACAGTGAGTACTGCAATTACCACACAGCAGGCTGCATGCAATTAATAAATGGTGTGCACCAATTGTTGCAGAGGCCATCACATGTACATGTGCAGATACCTAGAAAAGCAGGCTGTACTTGCTGTCTACACATGCAATAATCTCATTGCAGCAAAACAGAGAGAGAGCTAGAGAGAGAGAGAGACAGAGACAGTGGCAGAGACACAGACAAAGACAGACAAAGAGACAGAAACAGAGACACAGAAAAAGAAAGAGCAACAGACAGAGAAAAAAAAATAAAAAATAAAAAATATTTCCTTTAAAACAAATGGAACACAGCAATACAAACGAAAGGTATGTAACGCATATGTATTTGCTGGCATGTAGTAGATGTTTATGAAGAGTACTCTACATACTGTGAATCGTGCATATGTGGCAGCAGTACGTATCTCTATGTATCTGTACATGTGCATAGGGCAAGGGACATACTGCAACTGTTTGTGAAGGGTGTATATATATATATACATATATATATATATATATATATATATATATATATATATATATATATATATATATATATATATACATTGTTGAAGGTTGCTATGTGCATATTTCTATGTAGGTTGTAGTGTGTGGCAAAGAAAACAGCATGCAGTGCTGGTATATGACATGTGGTGGTTAAACGCTATGGGTATGCTCTGTCAGTTTTGCAGTGTTGCAGCCAGTGAGGCCTGCTAAAGCTACATGGGCTGAGGACACCTTCAATGCAGTCTGCACAACACTGTGCAATATTACTATATAATTGTATATCTCACAACTGTCGCATAATTGATATTCCCACCATGAATACTGAACTGTATATGTGCCTATATGTACATCTATATGTACAGCAATGGATGTTTATATGTATTTATGTATGTGTATATATATATATATATATATATATATATATATATATATATATATATATATATATATATATATATATATATATATATACACACACACACACACATATATATATATATATATATATATATATATATATATAGATATGTAGATATATATATATATATATATATATATATATATATATATATATATATATATATATATATATATAGAGGGAGAGAGACATGGGGCATACTTACTGCAACAGGTGCCGGGCGACCAAGGTATGGACTGAAGCTCAGTGTTGACTCTGCAGTGCCATCCCTTCTTGCCAGAACACTGTACCCATTAAGTATCACATAGGGGGTAGTCTACCTAACACAGAAGGTGTGATAAGGGAACATGGGACACAGGTGGACAGTAGCCTCCCCTTTGATAATCACAGTGCCACACTGGTCATGTACTCTGTCTACGTGGTACACGTCATCACAAAAGGTGTGTCATCTAGGGAAATATCGGTCAGTTTTCCCCACTACTTATCACACTTAAAACCCATTAGAGAGTACAATGCCAACTACAGCAACTGGAAAGGCCACAGACATACCTCACAAAGAGTAATACCGGCCTCAAACAGATGCCCTATGCAGACCAAATCACAAAACCACAGCTACACTGTGTTGCATAGCGCCTACCCAGAGGTGACCTCTGCCTAACATACTGAGCTATGTCACACCCATAGCTGTTGGACATCCTCCATGTAAATATATTACAATCCCTCCCAGATACACGCTCTAGGGCCCTACACCTTGTCAGCTCACTAAACAGCACATGCTGAAGGGATAGAGTCCTAACTCAGAGACATGCCATACTCTGGAACAAACCACCTATCAATAGCAAACAAAGCTCCTCATTAGCAGTTGTCATAAATACTCCTGATGATTGTTTGGGAGATAGGAAATACACCCCGGGAATCACCTCTGTGGCTCTGGTTGACAGGGGCAAGTGAAATTAAATTACATGTGTGTCAAAGGCCAGGGTAGCGTATGGCTAGGCTGCTGTAGGCCCTAGGGAAAATAGCGTATTACCTACCCATGACACGATGCACACACACATGTGCAATAATTGCTGTGTGAGGTTGACTGAGTGTGATGGTGAATGTGTTGGTGAATGTGTGCAAGGTTGTAAAGGTGTGATAGCTTAGTGTGAAATTGTTTCCGTCATGGTAGTTTGTGTCCTAGCTGTGATCCCATCAAAATATGTGTATGCTATTGCTAGGCAGAAAAAGTAGTATGGCATACAGTGTGACGTAGTCCCTTGTTGTCGACTGTGGTGTCCCATTGTAGGCTAAAGCAATACATGTATGCTTAGTGAGTGGTACTGCTGGTGAATCCAACTCCCATATGAACTGTAGTACTACCTGAAGCTGTAGGCCTAAACAGTACAGTATGGTGTATGTTCACATTGCTTGGAAACACTGTTTTGTGTGTTCCCTGTAGTCCTCACAGATTACATACCTCAGACATAAAGTTTTCTAAGTAGTGACACACAGTACTGTATGGTACACAGGTAAAGCTCATCTGTGTTGGCATACATTTGTGTGTTGTATGTATGTCTGATGTGTGTGTAATTATTCCTGTACCATGCCCTCAATCATATCTGTGTTACAGGGTATACATGTGTATCTAGCAATTTGTATAGTCTAGTACAGCAGTATGCCACCTATATCAACAACTGTGCACATATGTTAGGCAGGGGTTTGGCATCAAAGACTACTGTGGTATACTGGTAATACTGTGACTGTACTTTACATTCATTGCAATGGATGACATCTTTCTTCATGCATTAGCTTGATATGTACCTCCTGTGGCTAGGTGGTGCATTGTGCCATATACAGTGTGCTATGTACTGTTGTATAGTCTTACATACTAGTTTCACTTTGTTGCTGTGCAGAACATGGTTTAATATATAGAATATGTCAGGCACTGTCAGGCAGTTGTGGGCTGAGCACTGATATGTGGTATTAAAAGTGTGCATCTACTGACAGCCAATAGGTTGCTATATATGGCATTTCATTGATATCTGTACTTTAGAATGTGTGCCACATGACTTGCTCACAATTATTGTTTTATTGTCTTCCAGGGACATGTCTCACCATCGCAACCCTGCGTATTCCCCTGAAGGGGAGGAAATAATCATAGCCACCCTACTACAATATCACACCCTGCTGTTCTTCAGAACCAGCCAGGACCAGCATGGGCGCACTGCACTGTGGCAAGATGTTGTCCGTCAGGTGAATGACAAAGGCATGCATAACCAGACTTATGAGCAGGTACGCCATCACTGCAGTGATTTAATTAGACATGTCCGGCAGCATGCCTCCGATGTCTGCAGAGAACAGCTTACCACAGGTGGTGGTGCAGCATTACATCCGCCCATCACCAGAGTGGAAGAGCTACTCCTCAGTGTGGTGGCTCCTGGCCAACCACTACAACAGACATGTGTCATCATGGAGGCCGGAGTCATCCAGCAAGTTGACTTGGAGCGTGCAGGTAACATGGAATATCTGTAGACTACTGTTAGCTCGATTGTTAGAACATGCATATGTCAGATGTGTACTGTGTATTTAGAAGATGTGGAGCCTGGTGTTGTGCAATACTGATAATTTGGAACATAATCTGTATGCCTGTGACTGTCACCCATTGTACTACTGTAAAATTGCAAACTCACAACAGCAATGCCATAGTTGTTGACACTGACAAACTGTCTCATATCCTTGTAGGTCCTTCTGGTGTGACAGCAAGACAGCAGACCCATGCTGGTGAGTGTTCTACATTTAATATAGCAAATAACATGGCATGTCATAGAAGAGTTGTAGGCCATATACACATGTAAAACACCTACACATAATGCATGCTTTGCATGTTTTCTGTGGGACTATGCTCATCCCAAGTAACATGAGTAGCTGCCTCAAACACTTGCAATACAAAGAGCATCCCAACCGATTGTGGTACACTGTAGTGGACATTGTATAGGCAGGGTCAATACACATGCACACAACATACACCACTTTGTCATACACAGTAAGTGTTAATATGATACATATGGTGTATTTAGACACCTGCTGTAAGGTCAGACTCCAGTATCCCAAATGTCATCCACACAGCGCACATATTATACCTGAGGGGTAGAGGCCTATCATGGGGCAGTGCAACACTCTTCAACACACAACACATTCATGTTAGGCAATGCTCCCTATTGAACACCTTACATACCCATGTAACAACTGCCTGTAAAATAGTTAATGTAGCCAAAGTACTGCAGTTCAGGTACAGCAAGATAGTTGCCAGTGTGGCACACATTAGTGGCCTTGAGTGACCACATGATGCTGCCTGATGATGGCTCATGGTACTACACTACATCCAGTTACAGTAACTACAGTGCTACACGTAGCATTCATTGCTATACACCTGACAGTTGTGTGCATCCAGCCATGGTATGTATACCTATGAGTGATGGTGCACAGGACATTGGAAAGCATTTAATACTTGCACAGCAATGTTGTGTCCATGTACACATTGTGTTCCAGGGTGAGGCCAATCATTGAACAACACACATGCATCAAAGACATGTGTACTGTTATTAACAAGGACTCTCTACACTTGCACTGCATGCTGTTGAGCAACACACATCCTGCATGCTGACACATGTGATAGGACTATTTGGCTTGTGATACTGTACTCCACTATCAACCACTAATGAGTATGTTCTGGATTGCTGTTGGTGTGTGTGTGTGTGTGTGTGTGTGTGTGTGTGTGTGTGTGTGTGTGTGTGTGTGTGTGTGCATGTGTGTGTGTGTGTATCAACTTTAGTGAGTAGTGTAATTGTGTTCATGTGTTCATGTGTGCATGTGTGCATGTGTGCATGTGTGCATGTGTGCATGTGTGCATATGATCATGTGTGCATGTGTGCTAACATCATGTACAGATTGTAAAGTGTGTTTCCTGTCTTCCTCTCACAGGTACTGAGGTTGTGTTGGTTGAGTGCAGCAGGGAACCTGAAGTCACTGCCACAAAAAGTGGAAATGATGATACATGTGTTGTGGCACAGGCAGGTTTGACAGGGTCTGTCGTTGGTCCGCCAATCGACAGTACACAGCTTTCCACCCCATCTATGTGCACATTCATATTGCCAATACATCCCTCATCACCAATGGCCTTAGCTGAGGGACAGCATACAGTAGGCATTGACCAGGATAGTACGGTATCTATGGCACATGCATCCCCTCACAGCAGCCATACCCAGATTCCTGGAATGGTACCACATAGTCAGATGTCCAGGGGTTCTCCTGGGAGCACTGTTGGTCATAATGCCCCTGGCAGACGTGCCGCCACAGGTCTTACAACCTCAGGTATGTTCCGGGCTGTAATGCAGGCACAGGCACATATGGAACGGTACACCAGACAGGGACTAAGGGCACAGAGGGCCCATAACACTGCTATCAATGACAGTATCCGTGACCTTGCTGGTGCCATCCATAATTACACCGAGGTCATTGATAGACGTTGGGGGGAGACACTAGATGTCCTCCGCAATGTCATGCCCATGTACCAGGACAGTGCAGGATGGCTGAGATGTCGACATGGACATATGCCAGCAACATCCTCAGCTGGCAGTTGTTGCGGACGACACACAAGTCACAGCCGCTCCCGTAGTGGCAGTACCAGCCCCAGCAATGTTGGGGCTGGGCTGTCAATAGACCGTCCTAGAAGACTACGTGCACGTGGCTCTGGCCAGTCCCAGCAGGGACATGGGTCCAGTCGACATCCCTCTGCCTCTGATGATAGTACCCAGTCTGGCTTAGTACCCGATACTGTCTGTGACACCCCTGCCAGGCACAGGTACTGTGTCTGTGGCCAGAGACAGTGATCTGTACAGCCTTGCAGGTACAGTCTGTGGCTGTCCCACAACCTCCCATATTTGGCAGCCACATGGTGGAACTGTGTGCATGCAGACACACACACATAAACCAAACACCTAGGGCTAACACATACACACACACATTACATCAACATTGACCCATGCTGTACTGTTATCCCTCACACAAACACACACACACACATACATGTTTATTGGATGGGTCAATGTAGGGCTCTGGCAAACCAACAACACACCATGTGCATATGATGAAACTGTGCCACCTCCTGTCATCTGTAACATTGATGCAGGAACAGGCTAACATGGTGCTGATGCACAGGGTGACTTAATAGCAGTGTAGCAATGTCAGCATGTTGTCAGCAGTAAAGTGTAATGATATCCTTGTAGGTATATCTGAGCAGGCATGATGCATTAAAGTTATGATTATCAATGTAGTATTGTTTACACCAGTGTTAATTCCAAAAATGTATTGTCCACCCATGTGCCACTTGGCTGATGTGTGTAGTTCTGGCAGCATGTGTTGGTGAGTGGACAGTACGTGTGTGATGTGTGCAGTACAGATTTGCAGGTGTACATTTGTGAACATGGTGGAGGTGCACTGTCTGCATGTATGTGCATAGTGGACACATGGGAAGGGTGACATGCCCTGTATTACACAGTGTTAACACTTCATAGTTTCTATTGGTGGCCAGTATGCATTTTACTACACATATGTTTTAACTTGGGTACACATGTGTGTATGACATGGTTTGACACTATGCTGTGGGTGATACTGTTACTATCTGTCATTGGTTTGCATTCTGGTAGTATACACAACCTCAACAGCCTGACTATAACCAATCGTTAGATGATGTCTTGACAACTGACACACAGATGTAGTAAACACAGTAGCATTTGGATCCTTCTGGTACTATACAATACCAGTAACTAGTGGTATTGACCACCACCCATTCCTGGGACTAATCCTGTTTGGCATGTAGCCCTCTTAGGTACAAGCAAACTCACTAGGGATATGTCCGTCCACATCTGGTAATGCATACAGTGGCCTACAATGCATTGTCTGGATGAGACACTTATCCTCCACAAGGGTATCATACAGACAGATACCTGTTGTCCAACCCATGCTGTAAAGCTATAAGCCAACTATAGCATAGTCATCCACATTTACTAAACATAGTATCCCGACAGTACCACATAGGTAGTAGCCCACAACATGTAGAAGGGGTACTGATGTGTACATACAGCCACATGTTATGTCATCTGTCCTTTGGTATTCACATTTCCAAAGGTATTCTGAAGTCCCTTGGTGCATCACATAAGCAATAAGGGGTCTGTATGCATATCCATGAAGTTGTTGTACACCTATAATGAATGTCTATTATTGACAGACTTTGTTGTGTTTGAACATGTCTGAAATATACCCCAGGCATGAACCCTTACTCACACTATTCTATAGAAACTGTCATGGGTGTGTGTGACACAGATGACCTAGGCCACAGATCACTACAGTGGCCTTGTCACAAACATACATACATATGTGACCTAAGGTCTGAGAAGCAGCAGCACAATCTGTCAAAGGTAACAGATGTATTCATGTAGAAAGCAGGCTTCACACCTATGAACTAATTGAGGTCACATGTACATATATGTATCTGCCACACAGATACCTGAAGTGTGCAATGCACATACTGTTGTTTTACTGATATGTCATACAGTAGTAAAAGCAAAACCCTCAACACATTGACCAACAGTATCACACACACACTCAGCAATTGCAGGATTCAGACACCTACCTAACTATGTTATGATACTAGAGAGATACGCATTAACACGACACGCTATATGCTTTACTAGAAGATTTCCTTTCCACTGCTGTATTTGTGGGATGCTGACATCATCAAACTTGCCAAATAGGAATATACCACTTTTAAGGTGTTTTCCTAGTCTCCAAAAAGGGCACTTCTCTTAAAGGATATCACACACACTCAGCAATTGCAGGATTCAAACCCCTACCTAACTATGTTATGATATTAGAGAAATACGCATTAACACAGCATGCTATATGTCTTACTAGGTGTCTTCATTTCTCCTGCTATATTTGTAGGATGCTGACATCATCAGACTAGACATGGTAATGTGTGTGCACTTTGTTTTATGCAATCCCAGGACTGAACCATGGGGGACAGCAGGTGTTAACAGCTTGAACAGGACTACACAATTCTTAGCTTGTGTGATCTATCTGTGGACCAGTTGCCAATACATCATATGACAATACATATTTATGCACAGGTTGTTGATTTTGTGGATATGACATATGTCTGGGATGTTGGAAAAGGGCTATTCAAAGTCTATGTGGGACATGTGTAGCTCATTTCAGTGATGTATATCCTGGGTGGCTGCCTAGCAAACAGTCTAGCAGGTTTGGGAACCATGATCTGCCCATGACCAAACCAAAGTTGGTAGGGTTGTGTGTTTGTAGGCTTCCAATAGCTCTGTTTATGACTTCAATCATGATGGACTCCATGGCCTTGCAGATCAGACTTCATAGGCTTATAAGACTATAGTTCTCATGGTCTGTTGTGCACCATCACTTGTGGAATGTGCCATATGTTGCTGTAACCCATTCAACAGTTTCATATCCTGTAGAGAGGTTGAGGCTCAACAGACTGTTCAGGTGCAGGGTATGTTTGTTCTGTAATTCACTTATGACACATATAGGGAAACATTGTAATCCAATTGATGCCATGTATTCAGCTTTGGAAGGAGCTGTTTACCCATTCAACATGTGATATCTCCTGGTATGATGATAGGGCCTTTTGTCAGTGGGAGGTGGGTATGTATGTATGGGCCTGTCTGACAGGATGTTGGCATTGTTAGTCATTTACAGTTGGAATTGACTCAGGACATATATGAGTGTACTTTGCTATTTATGACATAGCTGAAGGAAGTGTCATGGTTCTGTCTGAACTCCTTCGCAGATAATCTTTCCAAAACACCAACAAACTTAAGCACTAAACCCCGCTTATACTCTTTTACACACTTAACACCCTACTGATCCTTTTTGATCAGTCAAAAAGTATTTCATCATAATATCCTGACATGTCCAAAGGTCAGTTTCATGTGTACTCTCCAGTCCAGCTGGTGACTATGGGAATTTTGAGGCAATGTTACAACTGCCTTATGTACACAGACAACCCTCTCCTCCTCCCAACAAACTCAAATATATCTGAGAGATGCAACTATATAGCCAAACTGGAGGCTGAGCTCTCTCGACCCATGACTGGCACAGTCTATCAGGAGGAGAAGGTAACCACACACACCACAAATCCAGTCTCACATAGACCTATAGCAACAGAAAACCAAACACATAAACACAAAAAAACATACTCGGAGGCTCTAAATAAAAATCTGCCTAAGGAGCAGAGACCTCCAAAGCAGACACCCAAACAACTGCTACCACACAACAATACCTACGTATCACATAGTTCACAAAGACAGTGTGCCACACAGTCACTGCCCTTAAGGCTAACAACACACCTAATACACTTGTAATACTTGACTCTATTGTCAGACACACTGACATCCCACTCACCAGGCTGAACAAGGTCACTGTAAGCTGTCTGTCGGGTGCCAGGATCCGCCACATAACACATGCACTCAGGTCACTCCAAAGCAAGTACAAATATGACTCCATCATTGTCCATGCTGGTGTGAATGACCTGAGATGTACCTCCCTGGACTAAATGAAAAGAGACATAGAGGAGCTCTCTGATCATGTCGCCTAGGCCGGTATGACCCTGACCTTAAGTAGCGTCTTACCCTCACCAAGAATGATGCCACAATATAAAGACAAAATGATCAATTTTAACAATTGGCTAATGTATTGGTGTCATTCAAAGGGGATCCAGTGTCTGTCAGCCTGGGATGACATGCTCGACAAGCCACGTTGCTTCACTAGGGACAGCTTGCACCTGTCACCCCTGGGCTTTCAAATACTGGCTAAGGCTCTTGCCACCCCCATAGTGCCTTTTTTAGGCAAGGCTCAAAAGATAAACCCACCTCCATAGACAATACAAGGAAAAAGAAGCTAAGGGTAATGCTGCTCAATGCCAGAAGTCTAAACCTCAAAATGCATGCACAGGAGGCTCTCCTCAGTATGGAGAATATTGATATCTGTGCAGCAACAGAAACCTGGTTCAAGGCTCCTGAAAGCACCCCAGCACTACCAGGTTATACTTCATACCATGCTTTTTGGCCATAAAACTCGGGCTGAACCACAAAAGGAGGGGGAGTATCCATATACATCAAAGATACCCACACCTCCAGGTTAGTAGCACTGCACGAAGCATCGGAGACCATCCATGTGCAACTAACAGTGGGAAAAACTGCCTTTCAGTTTGTAGCCTGCTACAGACCACCCTCCCAAACTCAGGAACCCCACTCAGTTTTCCTGAGAACACTGGAGAATATGAAGGTCTCTCCAAACACCATTATATTTGGTGACTTCAACTACCCAAACATTGACTGGGAATACTACTCAAGCTCCAGCACCCTCGCCCAGTGGTTCCTAGAATTTATAAACTCAAATGTTATGGAACAACTGGTCACCACCCTCACAAGAGGGGAAAACATATTGGACCTGGTCATCACCAACATGGGGACTCTATTTTCCACACCAGAGGTATACCCCTCATTGGTAAGGTCAGACCATAAATTAATCTCACTGGAAATCCATATCCCATCCCCACCCCCAGCCAAGGTAATCTTGGTAAAGAACTTCTCAAAAGCAAATTTCACACTTCTCAAAACCGAGGTGGTATCCTTCAAAGCCCCCGGGCCAGTGGAAAATACGGCACAAACCACAGAATCCTTTACAAACGCATTCTATGGACACCTACAGGAATGCACGGATCTTGCTATCCCAAATAAAACCAAGACTGACTCCTCCAAAGGCAGGAGACCTGTCTGGTGGACCCCGGCCATAAATAAGCTATACAACAAAAGGAGGAAGCTACTACATGATAGAGCAAAATTCCAAAAAGGGAAGGCATCTCTGATCAGTACTAGCAAGAAGCTATGATCGCTCATAAAATCATCTAAGGCCAGATTTGAAAGAAAAATTGCACAAGACACTAAAGACAATCACAAGGCCTTCTTTAATCAGGAAAGTGGGTAGCAACTCCTAGATATGCTCTGAGTTAGTGCAAAATGACAAAAAATACACTGAACCCACGGACATTGCCAACATCCTGGCAGACAGGTTCAGTGCAAATCTCCCCCCCCCCCAAAAGAGCAAATGTCCATCCCAACAGAGTGTAGCCTCCTTGACATCACAGATGAACAGTTGAGAGCTGCCCTCTCCAAAGCAAAAACACAGCATCAATAGGACCTGACGGTGTCCCGGGCTGTGTCTTACACGAGCTTCAAGAAGAACTTAACCCTCACATAAAGTCACTGTTCAATCTCAGCCTTACTGCAGGATATTTACCCAAGGAATGGCGTACAGCAACAGTGGTCCCACTCCACAAAGGTCGTGCCACAACGGACCCCGGAAACTATCACCCTATAAGCCTGGTCTGCAAAGTTATGGAGCATATCATTATGGAACTCATAAACAAAGACATCGGGAACCTCCAGACACTGGATCCTACCCAATTCTGCTTTGTTAAGGGTAGATCTTTCCTATTGAACCTGGTCGACTTCTTTGAAACAGTTACCAGGGCCATAGATGAAGGGAAGGTAGCCCACACAGCCTACCAGGACCTCACAAAAGCCTTCAACACAATACCCCACTCGGGCATCATAAATAAGCTCACCAGCTTAATTATCAACCCATATGTCACAAGATGGGTTGCAAACTGGCTCAGGGATAGCACCCACATGGTCAGAATTGTAGGTGCCATGTCAGACTCTAAACCAGTTACAAGTGGCATCCCACAAGGCTCAGTCCTAGGACCTCTCTTGTTCGGTATATATTTCTCTGAGGTACAGGCTAACACGGGAGGACTATGGCTGACCAAGTTCGCAGATGACTGCAAACTGGGTGCCATAATCGACTCTCCGGCTGACACAAGCATCCTCCAAAAGGGTCTCACAGAGACAGATAACTGGTGCTAGAGCCATGGCCTAAAGCTAAATGCCAAAAAATGCATAGTCATCCCCTTTGGGAAAAACAAAGTGCCCACAAATTACCACATAGGTGGTAATCCATTAAGTACGGAAGAAGTAATTAAGGATTTGGGGACCCAAGTAGATAGTAATCTCTCCTTTGACAATCACATTGCCAAAGTGGTTAGAAAGACCTTCTATATAGCCCGCCTTATCACAAAAGGTTTCACATCTAGATCAAGAGAGGTCATTGTGCCCCTCTACTCATCACTCATCAGGCCCATAATTGAATACAATGCCCCATTTGGGATGTACCTTACCCGACACCTGCAGCAGCTAGAAAGACCCCAAAAGTACCTCACCAAGAGGATCAAGGGACTCAAAAAGATGCCCTATGCAGTTCGGCTAGAGAAACTCTAGCTCTACTCAGTTGCTTACCGCCTACTCAGAGGCGATCTGTGCCTGACGTATAAAGCCATGTCCAACCCAGAATTAATGGACATGCTCCACCTCAGGAAATCCAAATCCCTTAGAGCTACATGCTCCAGGGACTTAAACCTCAGCACAGACATAAATAGGACATGCTGGAGGGACAGATTCATATCCCAGAGGCTCCCCTCATTCTGGAACAAAATCCCAGTCCAAGTTAGGCAGAGCCCCTCACTGACCCTTTTCAAAAGAAATATTGACGCATGGATGGGAGATCGTACGTATACCCCTGGGATCTCTTCTGGGTCCCTGCTAGATGGAGGCACAATAAACTAACCGTAAAAGGGCTATCTTCTGTGACCTACTATTCAAAGGCACAGTCTATTAATCTAAAAGGGTGGTGAAAGCCAAACACACTCTGTCTAGGCTTATAAATGCCCTAGGGCAGACAGCCTAGTATCAACCTATGAACGTATGAACCTATGATAATGTTTGGAGTGCACATTGTTTATTGATGATACTGATTGCAGGTTTTTTATCTTCTTTGCTTTTCCACTTTCTATGAACAACCTAAGTATCTGTAGTACATATTTGATTATGACAGGGTTCCAATATATTATATATGTGTCTGTTGTCATATAACTGTGTGCACAAGGCAGGATTGGTGAATAGTGAGAGGTTCCTGGGTTAACACATGCAACTGCCAGATATGTGTGGCCCACTGCTGTACTCAGACATGGCCTAAGTGTGTGAGCATGCCCAGTTTGGCCTTTTAGTATTTTGTTGCCTGACATTTGCCACATTTATTCAAGTGTGTGAGCATGCCCAATGTGACCTTTCAGTATGTTGCTGTCTGAAGTCCACTACATTTGTTGACGTGTGTGAACACGCCCAATATTAACATTTATACTTTATGTGTGTTGAAAATCAAGTTGTATTTTTACTGCAGGGCTCACCTTTGTGTCATAACTCAACAGGGATTATGCTGTGCCTGCAGGGTTTCCATGAGACACTTTGCATATACTTATCAACATTTCTTCATACAGGCTAACCAGTAAAATGCTGTCATGGTGTAGTGGTTCAGTACCGTGACTATAGTGCAGAGTATCCTGAGTTCGAGGACTGTCAGAGCTTTATATTTTCATACTGGGCAGACCAGAATGCTTAAAGAACAGTAAAGCAAATATGAGCATGTTTACCTACTTTTGCTCAACTATGCCCAACTTTGACCGAACTTGCCAACATTGCTCAACTTTAACCAACATTGCCCAATATTGCTGAACATTGCCCAAAGTTGTGCTAGTTAGTGTGTGCAATTTTGTTTACATATACTATATAGTGATAAAAGATGTTTAGCACTGCTTTATATTGCTTAAAACATGGCAATCATGCCTCAGGTGGTGCTGCAGGGCTGGCTATGTCAGATGCACATAGTACACTCCTTATACATGTTTGACAACAGGTAGTGTCAAGTTAGGCATCCCTTTTACTATATGTGCGAGTCAGAGAGAGGTATCATTTCCAGGGTTCCTACTGAGCCAGTGTATGTGCTATGCATTGACTATTTGCCAAGGCCAAAGCATACTGGGCACTTCTCCTTCTGCCTACTGTGAAAGGCTCAGGTTGTTCCTCCTCTGAGTCATGCTCTGCCTGTGATGGCCTTGGCAATGGTGGGGGGCTGTTTGGTCCAGCCCTATGCTGCTCCTGCTGCAGCTGTTTTCGCAGGATCATATTATGTAGCATAGCACATGCCATGACAATTTGGGTACATATAGTTGGTGAGTACTGCAAGGCTCCTCCAGATGTGTCCAGGCACCAGAACCGTGACTTGAGCAGCCCAAACACATGCTCGATTACATTTCGTGTTTGGGCGTGTGCCTCATTATGGCATTCCTGTTAGGGTGTGTGTGCATTTCTGATGGGTGTCATCAGCCACAGCTCCAGTGCATATCCAGCATCCCCCACTAGGTGACCATGAGGGATGTTCCCACTGGCAAATGTCTGGTGCAGCTGTGTCAGATGGCAGATATGGGAATCATGGTAGCTTCCAGGGCAGCCAGCACACACATTTAGTATTATGCCCTGGGCATCACACACGACTTGGCAGTTGATGGAAGGGAAGCCCTTGCGGTTAAAGTAGGCCCTACCCGCTCCCCTTGGTGCTTTGATGTGTATGTGCGTGCAGTCTATTGCACCCACTACCTCAGGGTATTCCGCTATTTGCTGGAAAAGATGCATATTGCGGGCCAATACCTCACGGGAGTTGGGGAAATATACATGATCACCGACATGTGCTGACATGGCATTCAGGAACTGCTGCAGTACCCTGGATGCTGATGCCTGTGAAATACCCATCATATCACCAGTTGGTCTCTGGAAGGTACCTGTTGCTAGTATTCTTAGGCCAACACATACCTTGGTTTCCACTGGGATGGGTTCCCCTCTGTTGGTTCTGTGTGTGAGGCGTGGCCTGCACAGCTCAACAATTTGCTGTATGAGGTCTCTGTCCACTCTATAGCACTCCACTATCTTCAGCTCGTGTAGTCCCTGGTAGGTTACCCTAGGCCTGTACACTCTTCTCCGTCTCCTCACTGTGGTTGCTCAGCAGCATTCGCATTGTCACCACCCTCTGCATGTTGCATATGTTGCCTTATAACAGCAATGGCAGCCCCTAACATTTCTTTGTCTCAGTAAAGCTTTTTAAGTTTTCACTTCTCTTAGTTTACTGCAGTGTTGCAGTGACTCTGAGGAAATCATGGTGAAAAGTTGTTTGCAGAGTTTTAAGTGCTGGGCTGGGCTAGTGTACTACCTGTGTAATTGCCTGATTCTGACTGTTTTCACCTGTTAGCTCTGCTAGTTCTCCTTGGTTAACTTTCTACTATTTGTTGTGCTTCCTTTTCCCTTTCTGTTTCCACAGGGGGCAGTGCCGTGCACACAAGTGCAAACACATGCACACCAGCTCACACGCGCACACACATGCTTACACGGCCTAACATTTGCTGACTCCTGCTTAAACGCATGCACACAGGCGCAAACGCGCTTACACACGTTTCAACAACCTTACACATACTTACTCCAGCTTAAACGCGCGCACACAGGCGCACACGCACGCATACTGTCTTGCTCGGATATACAGGCGTGCACTCGCATGCAAACACGTTGCAGGCACTCCTGCAAGAAACTTTAATGTTATCCACGGCATACACCTTCAATTTTTTGGCTTTAGCTAGGATACCTTTTGACACACTTCTTCCAGTGATGAGTAACTGACAGCAAACACATGCCACTCTGCTCCAATGAGCTTGCATTCTTTCATCCATACCCCCCTCATGATGTCACCTATCTTCTACTCTGATACTCCCCTTATCCTACTCTTACACTCCATGGACTTTGCAAATTTTCCATGTAAAATTGGGATTCACTATCCTTACCCTCATTTGCATAGGATTGCCTACTAATGCTTGGTTACATCTCTTAGACTGAGCTTCCCCCCTTAGCAACCTCTACTCAGTAGCCATGTTGTCTTCAGCCTGCCATTCACTTTCACTTGCATGGAAAATTAATATTTTCAATAAATCCCTATTTGTGGCTTTTCATTTTTGGTTTTCTGGTTTTTAAAGCACAGCACGTTTGAGCGGTGCTGCGCTATGCTTAACCTTCGGAGATCGAGGTAAAAAAAATATTATTTTTTTTATTTTGCAACGAGGAACATTGCCAATGGCCATATATTTGGCCATTGGCATGATTCCTCAACTGGATGCATCCTTTATCTGGAGCTGTCACGGCTCCATTTTGCTATTTGCAGAACAGTACTCAGTTGTCAACAGAGTACATTTCTGCAAATAACACTACTCTTACTCAGACAGGTTAGGGTTTCCTGGATCACAAATTTACCTCATTTGCATAGCTTTCGGCAGCAAATGAGGTAATTTGCATAACCTAGCCCTGTCCATGTAAGAGTCGTTTTAGGAGCTCTCTTGCACGCCCCTGCTGGCTGTTCATGGATCGCTCGGCAGACATGTTGGCTGCATGGAGTCTTACTCTACTCTTAGACTCCGTGCAAGCCTTCGTGAATCCGGCCCTCAGTCTTTTATATAAGCCCCCACTAGGTCATAGTCATATTGTCTTGGGTGAAAAATCTGTAGAACACTTGTAATGTCATGGATGTTGGCAGGAGAAAAGCAACTATATGTATTTGTGCAGCATACGGAATATAGAGTCATGTATCCAGTGATGGAGACACTAATTACTATGGCAGCTGTACTTGGATGCACAAGCTTAGTGGCAAATGAAGGATTGAAGTTTGTAGTATGTGAATCACTGACTTGTGTGAGCATGGCTGAGTTGTGTTTGCAGATTATGGATGAAACTTTTTATTTCTGATTCTTTAAGTGTCAGGAAATTAGTTTTTTTTTTTTCTTTCCTAAGCATATGCTGGCTTATTGTGATGTTATGAGTATCATAGGTGAGTTTATGTATTGTTTACTGAGTATCTGTGGAAGTGACAGGGTGGCCTCTTGGTTAAATACTAATTTTACTTCCCACAAATTATATCTTGATTATCCGTTAATGATTGCTTGGCAGTGAGTTGAGCATTAGTCAGTTCTACGCTGTCTCAGAATACTGATTTATTCAGTAGGCAAAGAAATATGTTACACAGATAAACAATGGTGTGGAGGAGATCTACTCAATCACAGTAAAATGTTTTAATGCTAATGCAACAACTACTTGAACCTATAAGGTTTTGAATGGACAGATGAAATCCGCAAGAGAAGGACAGTAGTATTCATGGAACTGAATTAATCGTCAAATATTGGTGACTACCTTCACATGGTAGACTGTGTTTTCCCAAATGTCTCCTCAAGATGGCACTGATATATAGAATGCATCTTATATGGCATATATTATAGAGGGAGGGAGGTTAAAAAATAAAAAAGACAACTGTGTACATGGATCCAGGATAAAAGAGTGCCCAATCCTAGCGTACACGCTGGTGTCGGGAATGAAAAAAAAATGCAGCTTAGAATCCTCAAGATAAGGAAACACTCCTATTATAGAGTTATGCCGGGCTCAGGAAGAGATTCCTCTGCCCACTGTAGAAGGAGGAGGAAATAGTCCACAAAAAGCCACAAAAACTGACAGGACAAAAAAAAATCCCTTAAGATAGCAAAGTGGTTATTGAGTAAAAGGAAGAAATTATGTATTCTTACTATCATGCTGGAAGCCCAGAATATCCAGATAGAAGATATTTCGAAAAATTGAAAGAGAAACTAGAGGAAAGAAAAAAATCCTGCACAAAAAAAAACTGTCAAATGCTTCAGATAAAAATCTGTATTTATTAATACAACAGATTTCTGAAAAAATGTTATGTAGCAGTCATACATAGATATGTTACAAATACATGTAACTCCGTATAAATTACAGAAGGAGGGGTACACTGCAGGTGCTTAGAAGAGCACTTTGGGCTAACATAAAGGACTGAAAGATTGAAGCAATACTAATTTAATGAACTTTAATCATACCTTGTTGTAGGAATGGGGTCCATTTCTATCATGGTATTAGAAACCCAAAAGACGGAGAAATTAAAATGGAAGAAATTACATAGTACAGTCTAATCCAAAATGCACAGCCATGGTTCAGTGCAGCATATGTTTGTAGCAGTAAGAGAGCAAGACATTTACCATAGTAGAAAAGCAACACATTGACTCTGTATTATAACAATTCAAGGAATACTGAAAATGCAGTAACATTTACACACTGTGAACCCTAAAATAGAAAGGTCAGATGCCAACAACAGTATGATTGGAGGTTGGCTCAGGTGTCACACACCACACATTTCAAGGCTTAATTGTCACCACAAAATGAAAATAGGATGACTGAGATGCAACTAAACACATGCTTTAAAGAGTTACTAGCCTCAGGTGTCATACAATAATTGCCTCTAGGATGCCACGGAACACACACTTCAAGCAGTCAATGAGCTCAGATGTCTCACAAATATTGTTCCTATGATTCCTCAGGATCAAGCTGTCACACATTTGGATGCAGCTAAATACAGTTACTGTCAATAACCAGTATGAGAAAAAAGAGAAACATAGATATCAATAGCTATGGATGATGACTACGAACCAGTCTCAGAGCTGCAATAATCTATTATTACAACCAAAACAACAACTTTTGCTACTCACTAATGGATAATAAATTATTAAAATAACAAAAACATGGGCATGCAAGGCAGGGCAGATGAGGTAGAAACAGTAAGTGGTTGTTAAAAACTACATAGCCAACAATGGTGGAGTCTTGTTCTACTGTTTTGTATTATAATTAGTATAAATTCTTTATAACCAAAGGACAGAACAAATTTACAGCATCAGGTGTAGAAGAAAATATCTATCTATGTATCTGTCTGTCTAGCTATCTATCTATATATTTTTTTTAGTTTTCAGGACTAGTCCAGTGGCTCCATTCCTGCACCCATTGAACCAGTCATCCCTTCATTGTGGTGAGAATATTCCAGCTCATTCATTCCCCAGAAGAAGTGAGAGTCAGTTGTTGGGAAGCAAGCCAGACTACAGATTCTACGAACTGTCCTAACCACACCCCATACTGTCAGCTTGCTTGCATTAGTATATTTCTTCTCAGAAGGTATGTCTGTTACCACAAATGCACAACCTCCTTAACAAGTAGGACACCACTGTGAAGCATGTGCATGACTAGGCTTCTTGCTATAGGTGATACACCTGCACTCCTGCAGTAGTCACCAAGTCAATGAGTTACTATTTATAATGTCAAAGGAGAACAGCAAAGTTCAAGATTTACTCTTCTGTCTGGATTTTCGGTCTTTTCAGCATATCAACACTCAACATTTCAAGTGCCGACATTTCAGTAAGGAAGCTTTCAGTGACCTCTGCTGCTTTCCTTCTCCAAAAATGGACAAGTTGACATCAGCCACTCACTACCATTTTCCCCTGCTTTATCCCTCCAGTGTATGTACTGTTAGTGAAAATATGTGATGAATCTTGGATATTTGTTTTCCTAATATCAAAATAATACTCAAAGTGGAGCTTTCTAATTAACTTCTGCACATCTAAGATAATTTCATTTAAATTTGGTACGGATGCCAATGTGTATTTCAGGCCCTTATTCAATAAACTGAAAAACAATGGAGTCGGGGTTCATCAGACAAAATGAATGACAGAAAAGAGGTAACATTACTAAAAGATATCTTGTTTCCCTTCTGTTTCCTCTCTGTTTGGTAATATGTTCACTCTTTGGCATTAGCTGCTCATATCAACTCCATAGATGTTGAAAATGTGGACATGATCTCAGAGTAATCTGAGACAGTGCCTTTATGAGGGATTTGGGACTCTTCTAGTAAGTTTATATGTTAATCAATATCAGTTTGCTAGTTTGCATGGCGCTGAATCAGTTGAATAGTTGAATTTCCTGGAGTACTCCAGGATTCCGAAGTGTGCTTTGATGCTGGATTTTCTGTGGATACTGTATAAGTACCTTATCACTATGAAAAGCCAGGCCAATTGCATGATAACTTTTTTTTTTTTATGAGGCAACTTTCCATTCATTTTTCAGCAAAAGTTTAAAAGCATCCTCAATTCCCTTTAAGACTCCATTAGAATACCTCTCAACTGATATTCTTGATTTTCACTCAAACATTTTGTTCATCCAGTTCTAATCCCTCCTAAAACTGGTGATTTGGAGAGAAAAAATGATGGATTACACTTAATATATAATGATGATAATTACAGTGACAGACTTTTTTCTACTTTGGAAAATGCATATTCATTTACATTCTCTTATTCTGTCAACTTCTTAAGTTAATAGTATTAATATTTTTAAAAGCATCCCTAACTGTCCCTGATTCTAGATGTCAGAGGTTGAGAGCTATGGCCATCAGGTGGGTTTTTGCTGCTGACAGTATTAATAACAGCATCTAGTTCATGGTGTAGCCTTTTTATCTTATCTACTACTTGTTTGTGTATCTCTTCATAAAACTTGAGCAACATGTCAATCCAAGTTAAGGAAGCCTGGGGACTTATCTGTTGCCACCTCTCCTTCAGATATGAGAGTTCAACATAAAAGGTGAAAGATAGTTTTCTGGGGGCCTAGGTCTCTACAGAGCAATGTTTTCTTATTTGCATTGTCACAAAAGCCAAATAATTGTTGTCTAGCAGTTGGTGCAGTCAGTTAAGGTTGTAGTTCCTGTGAGAAAAGGTTTGATTCCCTCAGGCCTCATTTGTGTAGTGTCAATGCAACATTCATCTTTGCTATAAAAGGCTCTGTGTTCTATTCCCACATCAGGTTGATGGATTGATGAAATAGCAGTGCAGCATAAAGGGGATGATGGATGCCTGAGTGTATCATCTCTGGATGAAATTTTAAACTAAAGCTCCATCTGCCCAAGTTGGTAGTAATTCAGGTGGAAGGAAAAGATCCTATGGCACCTATCAAAAAGAGTAGGGGTCCTTATAAATATATGAATATTTACATATGTATACATATATAAATATACAAATCAGTTTACACATATTCACAGTTTCATTTACAGTCATATTAAATTTTCATCCCTATAAGACCATCACTCCTTTTTTCATAACCACCATCTGATTTTACTTAATATTGTTGCTAAAATTCGTTTACCATTAAACATAACTTGTTTTATTTTTTCATCCCATATAACCCATATAAAACACATTTTTTATTCTTTTAACATATTATTTACTTATAATACCCATAGTATTTAACCATATCCATGTTTATTGTATCCACTTCTTTTATGTCTTTGAAAAAAAATCTTCTTTATGAAGTTTCCCCATAACTTTTTTTAGTCTTTTACATTTCAAAAACACTTGTTCCATAAATTCGTCTTCACCTTGACAATGTAAACATATTCTATCACTTTTTTTATATGGCATATTTCATTGTACTAGCAATTTATATATTACCAATCTCCACAAAAAATCTTGACATTCTACTTTCTGATTACACCATTTGCTTCTTATTTTTATATCTTTAATTGTTTCATCTGTTAGATTTTCCCATGATTTTATGTTGTAATGTGTCATTGTTACATTTCTATCTTTTTCTATATCATCAGTTATAGTCCAGAAAAAATATTTTTTCTTGGTAGCATTTTATTTCATTTATACATATAAAGGAAATATAATCTGCAATAATTATTTTTCAAATCCTGTTGACAACATAAATGCGCTTACTAAGTAAGCTATTTTCCCATCAGAACTGAATTTATCAAATAAGCCTTTTTTTCTGAATGATACTTTACATGTTCTTCGGAAAAGGTGAGTTTGTTTTATTTCTGTTTTTCTCTTATTGAATTTTACTTCCATCTTTATTTTCAAATGTTATACCTAACACAGAAATTTAATTCACTGTAAAATATATATCCCCTAGCTTTACTACATCACCTAAATTTTTATTGATCTCTTTATTTTAAGCCATCCCTATCACCTCTAGATGCTCAATTGTGCAAATTATTACTTCTTTTTTTCAAATTTTTTTTTCAGTTATTATAATGTCATCTGCATATGTGTGAAAAACTGGAATTCTTAACCCTTAGTTGTTATATATCTGTCTTCTTCATTTTGGAATTGATTTCACATACTATCACATTCATAACTAATGCAAAGATTTGACAACTCATTGGACATCCCTATCATACACCACTCTTCCTGTGTACCTTTCACTTTAACCATCCATTTGCATATATTTTTACTTTGTTATTATTATATGCTGACATATATATTTTCCTAATTTTCTCAGTTATATTATTTTTTCATTATTCCCCATAAAAGGTCATATCCAATTGTGTCAATTGCCTTTTTAAGGTCATGATTTTTGATTTTTCTTTTCTATTCATGATATCATCCTTCTCTATCATTAATAATTCTTGACAACCCTTCCCCTTTATACTATATATAATATCTTCCATAATATTTTCCATTTTAGCTTCAAATATCTTCTGTATTATTTTCATAAATATCTTATAATCTTTATTATTATTCAGTACTATCAGCCCCAGTTTTTTTTTAATTGTCTTCTATTCCATATGTATTTAAGTATTCCACTACATAATTCTTTATACATAAAACCTTAATTTAGGGATTCATTCAAAATCTTTAAAAATATTTTTTTTGCAAATCAGTTAACTTTTTATACATTGCATAGCCTGTTCCATCTGGTCCTGCTGCTGGATCTATATTTACTTGTCCTAATACTTTATCTAGCTTACTTAAAGAAAACTCATTTTCCAACTCTTTATTATCTTTTTCTGTTAATGGTTTTTAAATTTCCATGTTTTTTACTATTTTCTTTTTTATTTAAACATTTCTTGTACATATTTGACTAAACTATTTATAATTTTTTCCTGAATTCTTTCTATTTCTCCTTTTACATTTTTTTATTTCTCTCATTACACTGCCATATTCCATTACTATCTGTATAAGTAACTTGATACTTTTATTTTCTTGTAAAAAATATATTTGCTTATAAAGCAATTCTTGATTTTGCCTTGATCTTTTTTATATAATTAGTTTTCTTAGTTAAAGTACTTTCTATCATTAAATTCTAAATCTTCCAATGCATCATTATATGCTTTTATTTTTCTTTCTCTACTTTTCTCACATCATATTCCCAGTGTAAAAAAAAAAAGGATTTTTATATTATCCCTTAAATATCATCCACCATTCAGACCAGTTTTTATAAAATGTTCTCATAATAATATGATTTTTCCATAACTGTATTAATAATCTCTTTCCTTCTTCATTCCACACTTTCTCATATACCTGTTTTATTTCTTTGACTATTTGTATATATTTGTATATATTTTTTATTTTATCTCTATCATATCAAATATCATATTGCAAAGATGATCAAAAAATCCTCATTCAAGTACCTCCCCTTTCCCGATGCTATACAATACTCTATTGTAGTTCTATATATACCCCTTTTGCAAGTCTGTGAATTTTTGTCCTAAAATTTTAACTCATCACATCTTATAACTTTTAACATTTTTCTTATATCATTTCCTTTCTTCTCATGTTGCCTTTTAAATCACACTTAAAGTCTACTATTATTATAGTATTCATATTTATCACTGCATAGTTCAACATCTGATGAAATGAGCTTTCCCTTCTTCTACAGTTAGTATAAGCATATACGGTTATAATTCTATATACTTGTTCTTTCCATTTTAAATTTACAATGATTAATCTTCCCATTTTTGATCTTTACTACATTTCTATGGAATACAGCTATTCCAGAGCATCTGTCATTTCCCAAATTCCTGATTGTCTTTCCTCCCCATAGGTTCTCTGTTAGTAATCTTTCTTCATTTATTAAAACTATTGTATCTTCTAATATAATTACATCTATATCACACACATTACACCACTTCAAAATTCCTAGTCTTCTTACTATATTCTCAATACTATTCACATATACACAAAATACTCTTAAAGTTTAATTTTCCCTTTTCATTACATTCATGGTTTCATAAGTTAATAGCTAATTACTAAGCTAGCTTTCTTTAATTCACCATTCTAAGTCTAACCATCAAACACCACACCTTGTGTCTATGAGTCAAACACCTTAACCATTATACCAAGCTCCAATTATTAGCTGTACATATTCTTTTTCATCCATTTCTTTTATTTTTCTTTTGTACTTCACCCTTTATATTTTCTTTTTTCTCTTTTTTACCCTTTTACCAACAGATTTTTTTCCCTTTTACTACTGCCCAGTCTATGTGATTTTCTCATTTATTTCAGAACCTTCTTCTATGCCCTGTCTATCATTTTTTTCATCTATTTTTTCTTTTATTTCTACAACTTCTAAAACTGCTTCTCTTTGTTCATTTTTTCCTTTTCTTTTTCTTTTTCCTTACTGTTATTTTAATGTTTGTATTCTATTCATAACTGTCCAGTTTTATTATATTTATAACATGTCAATTCAAAATTTTTTGCATCACTCCCCATTTCTCCACAAATATAACATTTTCTTTTATCACAGTTACATATCAAATGCCCTTCTTTTACACAAAAGATACATGTCCCCAGTACTTTATCACAACCTTATTCCCCTCCACATTTATAATGTTTGGTATATGTATATATATTTTTCTTTCTATTTTTAACACAATATTACAATCCCAGCCACCAGTACATAAATTCCTTTTGTCATAAACTTTTGCAATGGCCATATGAAGAAATTAGACAATGTTATTTCTGCTTGCATATCTGGCTGAGTTTTTGTACATAATTTCAGATTTACCTGTGTATTATATGCCAGCATGACTAGCTATGATATTGTAAATAAGTTCTTAAATGTGGATTTATGATCTGTTTGTACAGAATGTTTTAAAGACTTGAATAGTGTCCTTTTACATTTCTGATTGTGCATGTTTGTGAAGAGAGATTCTAAAGGCAAACTGTATCAGATTCAGCTCATCAGCAGAGGATGTTATCAGAATGTTGACATTTGCTATTTTTTTCTGTCAAAACCTGAAAAACAGGAATGGACTTTTAGAAAGCAGCTGTTGGTTGATTTTCAAAATATGAAATTAAAGTTCAAACTGGAACAGTTGACAGACTAGTCTATAAAAGAGCCTGCTGAAGACAGTCAGTTGCCAGAAGTCAGTTACAGTTGTCAGTTACAGCAGTGACAGTTACAGATGTACTGTGCAATGGATACCCAAAAAAGGACTCACCAAGTACTGTAAGCCTACCTTTGATCTGTTGTAGTAATTTAGTTTAGATCAGGGACAGTGTTCTTTAGTCAGATAGGAAAATTATAACTAATCAGTTAGATCAGTTAGGGTTTTTCTAAATGTTGGGTTTCTGTCGGTATTGATTTAATTTTCCTGGTGATTGAGCTGTTTCATTATTAGAAATTATTGTCTTATATTTTTAGTTATTTTGCTCATTATGAAATATTTGTATTAACTTACATTGTGTCTAGTCAATTAGTGTTTTTCTTTAGTGATTAGAGCGTGCTTATACTTCCCTTGATAACTTCCCAGGCCACACCTAAAGCCTGGCTGCTTAGGTCATTTGCTACTATTTGTTTTAATATTTAATGTTCATAATTGGACACCCCTTTGAAAGAGCATGAAGACACTTTGATTGATGGCAGCATTATTGTATTAATTTGGGGAAGGGACACAGCTGGAAATCTGTCAGGCTTTCCCAGAAGTGTTTGGGTGAGTGATATTTAATTTACTTAAGTGGAAGTGTATCAGAGGTCCTAAATGGGGACAGATTGCTCTGAAATGTTTAATAAAGAGTTGCATTAGGGGTGGACAAAAGCATACTTGATTATATTGCTGATTTAAGTACATACTTTCGCATTTGTGTGAGTGGGTGGGTGTCAGGTCACTACCTTTGAGGGAGTGAAGACCTTTTGGTGTGGGAACAAGCCCTCAGTACTTTGCCTGATGACATGAGAATCTGGTTAGCAAGCAGAGAAAGTAACTCTGTGGAGGAGATGAGGAGAAAAGGGGTTCTCTACTTAGCAAGCAGAGCACCAATGCATAAGAAAGGGATACCCAATGCTGCACATGGGACATAGGAGAACCCATGGGGGGCGGTCTAAACTACTCAAACAGAGTACACCAGTAACAGGGGAAACTATTAGTCCAAGTACACCGTTAGGGATTAGATGTTTCAAGTGTAACCAGAGGGGTCATATAGCAGTCAAATATCCATTGAGGCAAGGTGAAAAATAAAAGGTGAGGAAGCCAGCATGTGGTGATGATAAACTACCAGTGGTAAGTTGTTTGGAAATAACAGGGGTGCCATTCTATCACCAAAATGTATATTGTATCTTAGTAGAAGGTAAACAGGTTACTGCTAAGAGAGACACAGCTTCTGATATAACCATTGTGAGTTCTGCAGTGGTTAGAGAAGAGCAGTACTTGCTTGGACAGTTCACTCCAGTCAGAGCTTTTGGAGGAACCCCATTCCAAATACCTTTGGCTAGGGTTCATCTTGACTGGGAGGGTGGGAGTGGAAGCAATCAAGTAGGTGTGTTTGAGGATATTCCTGCAGATGTCCTGATAGGGAATGAGTCTGATGATGCAGTACATTGTGTACATGCAGTGACACTCAGTCAAGCTTGGAGACAGGCATGTAGGTTTGGTAGCCTTTGGGAGACCCAAACATATCTTATACCTAAAGCTGGGACTGGTGTGGTGTCTGTTTCAGAGAAGGAGCTATCCTGTAGCAGTAGATCTGAAAGTGAGCCACAGCTGCTGGGAGGTATTGATGTTCCTTTGGACATGGTGACTGAAGGACAGAGATGAGTAATAGTTGTCAGAAGTTATTAGGTTTCCTGTGGAAGGAAAACTTGTGTTTGAGAATATTCCTGCAGATCTCTTGATAGGGAATGACTGTGATGATGCAGTGCCTTGTGTGCATGCAGTGACACATAGTCAGGCTTGGAAAAAGGCATGTAAGTCCAGTAGCATGGAACAGAACCAGATAGATCTCATACCTGAATATGGGATTACCAAAAGAACAAAAAGCTCCTCAGTTCACAAACACACCAACCAGTAATCGATGTTCTTAACGCAAAATCAATTTATTAGTACCACAATGTCACGAAGCGTTTTCGCCATTCAAAATAGAAAAGCTTCTTCAGAGAAAAAATGCAACTTTAAAAATAGGCGCTCTTTATACACTCAAGTGAACTAACATTATCCGTGTACCATACACGTCACTTCCTTCCCGTGTATTTTTTTAAAAGCGCACACTTCTTTAATAAAAATATAAATATAAATATATAACAATATCCTAGATATATGAGTGTAAACAACCGTATTCTAAAGCATAAAATAAAACCATTAGAATAATTAGAGAACCAACTAGAGGAAACTGTTCAGAGAGAACTGTTCGTGTATTCCGGACAGCTCGCTCTTATAATGGTCACTCCAAGTACACTTTTAAGTTTCCTACCTTGTCATTCCCATAATTGAATCAAATATAATGATAACTGTTAAAATCAATAAACCACACTCCCTAACTGTTGTACTCAAATTGTGGTTTGTATATTTGTATTGTATATAATAATAAATACAATCCTTTAAAAACAAATAAATAAATAACTATGGAGGGAGCATGAATATCCTTAATATATCTCTAAAGCACCCTCACACAATATAAAACATAAGTAAGTCCATCGCAAGACAATATTAATACACCAATTACAAAAAAAATATATGAAAATACATAAAATTACTTGATAAGTAATAGGACATAGATCAACTGTGAATGGTGATACTTCTACTTGGTGTGGGAAGAGAATATTCTTATTCATAAAACAATTAGTAGAGCCAGATATTACAGTCTGCCAAAATATCCTAAACATGTCTCACTAAAGCATACCACTCTATTTGTTGAGACATTAGATTGTCTTTCAAAGTCTATACAAAGTCCCTAGATGCTATCTGGTATATTCCTTGGAAATAAATTATCTAAGGTAACTTTTCAATTTAAGAAGGCAAGCAATGTTGCAATTGTCATTTAAACCAGGAGAGTTGAAGGCATTCAATTTTATTTGCCATTCCAACTCCCTGGTTTCTAGTCTAATTGATATAGGTCCTCCTCTACTACTCTGTGGAATGTGGTCAATGGCCGTAAAATAAAATTTGTGTCCCATATGTTGGTCTATATGCTTTGCTAAAGCATTTTCATTATTTTGTTTTCTAATGGCGTACATATGTTGGTAAATCCTCTCCTTGAACTTGCGATCCGTTTTCCCAACATAGTACGCCGGGCAACTGTCACAAGTGGCGAGATAAACAATCGACCTCGTTTCACAATTTATCTTATGCCCTATCAGGTATTTTTTTCCGTTGATTCGGAATGAACTCCCTATTTTCACACTGCTGCACCAATTGCAGCATCCACAAATGAATGTACCTTTTTGTTTTGAAAACAAATCATCATTTTGGTTTCCTTCCAACAGGGTTTTCAAATTTCTCCCCTTTCTATACACCACAGTTGGTTTGGTCCCCAATTTTTCTAGTAAAAATCTATTACTAGAGATGAAGAACCAATTTTTATAAAGGATGGTTCTAATTTCTTTAAACTCAATGTTGTATGTTGTAATAAAACTACAGGAATAATTACGTGTCTCTTCCTTAACCTGTGTTAAAGTCGGTTCCAAATCAACACTATCCGGCGTGTGGGTATGTGTAGGCCCATTGTCACCCCTCCTCATTGAGATGTTTAGCAAAGGTTGGTAAAAGCCATTCTCTCTCTTGTTCCTCACCTCTACTATTAATTCATTGATTAATACTTCAGGGTAGTCCCTATTTTTGAACATATCATAAATATATGTATATCAACAACATACATAAATTGATTTTGCGTTAAGAACATCGATTACTGGTTGGTGTGTTTGTGAACTGAGGAGCTTTTTGTTCTTTTGGAAGTTCGTTTATTTGCTTTGGTTTGTTTTGAATATGGGATTAGTATGGTGGCTGTTTCAGAGAAGAAGCTATCCTGTAACACTACATCTGAAAGTGAGACACAGCAGCTTGGAGATATTGATGTTCCCTTGGACACGGTGACTGCAAGGATGGAGGTGAGTGATAGTACTCAGAGTGACAGTGAGATATAGTTGTCGGAAGTTACTAGGTTTCCTGTGGAAGGGGAGCTTGGGAGAGTCACAAATGTAGAGTTGACACAGGCTCAACTTATGGACCCTACATTACAAAGCTTGAGGGAGATGTCTAAGACAGCACCTGAGGGTCAAGGAAGAGGGGAGTCTGTATACTGGAACGAAGGTTTTTTGTATAGAAAGTGGACTTCTGAGGGAGGGCTAGAAGGTGAGGTTGTATGGCAGTTGATAGAGCCTAGAGCCTACTGTCTGCCACTTCTAGCTATAGCCGCAAATATTCCTTGTGCAGGAGATATTAAGGCAGAGAAGGAAGGTTTGTTGTATAGAAAGTGGACTCCTGAGGGAAGGCTGGAAGGTGAGGTAGTATGAAAGCTGCTAGAGGCCTAGAGCTTACCATCTGCCACTTCTAGCTATAGTCCCTGTTATTCCATGTGCAGGTGATATTAAGGCAGAAAAGAAAGGTTTGTTGTATAAAAAATGGACTCCTAAGGAAGGGATGGAAAGTGAGGTACTGCAGCAGTTGGTAAAGCCTAGAGACTACCATCTGCCACTTCTAGCTATAGTACCTAATTTTTCTTTTGAGGTGATATTAATGTAGAAAAGGTGGCAAATGCTTTGCTAGAAATTTTCAGCAGGGTAAGTTTTCCAAGGGAGATAATGGCTGAAAGAGGTGCCAACTTCATGTAAGACCTACTGACTTGCTTGTTGAAGCATTGTGTGGTGAAACATGTAAAGATCATCTCCTACACTCCCCAGGCTAATAGTCTTGTGGAGATATTAAACTCTACATTAAAGACTATGCTACAAGCATTTGCACACCAGTTTAACAGGGCAGGACTAACCATTAAACCCAGTAAGTGTCAGGTGGGTATGACAGAGGTCACTTGCTTAGGATACAGAGTGGAGAATGATAAGATTAAGCCAGAACCTGTCAAACTGGAAGCTATTCAAGCATGTACAGTTCCTGTTACAAAAAATCAAGTGAGAGCATTTCTAGGGACAGCACGGGTACTCTGGAACATTTGTGCCCACTTGTGGTGCAATGGTTGTACCCCTTACTGATCCAACTAGGAAAAATAAACTAGATAAGGTAATATGGTAGGAGATTTGGTTTCCTATTATATGATCGATGACGCATTTCTTCAAATGCATCTTGATCAAACTTGAAAACATGAAATGGCAAAATACCAAAAAGGCATATAAGCAAATTCTTTCCCTGGGAAAGAAATCTCTTGGCCATCTTTGTTATTTTGCTTTTTTTGTCACTGTAGTGCAATCTCAGAGTTGGTATATTTAAGTAGGGTAGGTGTGGGGGGGCACAGCCCCCCACATCAGGGGGTTTGGGGGTGAAGCCCCCCCTACTTTATGTAATGGTTTAATTTTTTTTTCTTTTTTAGAACAGCGATTTTTTTCCCCTGGGAAAAAATTCACTGTTCTAATTGTTCGGGATTGTAAGCTTTCACATACATGGGGTCAATAAATCAGCTTTCGCCTTTTTAAGCATTCGCTGATTTAATACAGATCCGCAGATTTTGAAAGGACCCCCCTGTGTTGGCCAATCCAGATTATAGTGAAAGGTTTGTTGAGCAAGTGGATGCTTTGGATTATGGGGTGGGGGGTGTAGTCAGCCAAGTTTCCTCAGTATGAGAAGAATGCTGCAGTGGGGTTAATAATGCCAATGAAAATGGATTTCCCAGGACAGGAGTGGGTTGATATTCCCAGACAGACCCATTTTTCTCAAGCATAAGTTTTCATGGATCACTTGAAAACCATGCTTGAGTCATAGGGTGGGAGAAATGTGAAGAAATTAGACACTATTATTTCTGCTAGCATGTTTGGCTGAGTTTTGTACATAATTTTAAATTAACCTGTGTATTATATACCAGCATGACTAGCTATGATACTGTAAATAATGTCTTATATGTTGATTTATGATGTGTTTGTATAGAATGTTTTAAAGACTTGAACAGTGTCCTTTTACATTTCTGACAGCATGTTTTTGAAGAGAGATTCTAAAGGCAAACTGTTTCAGATTCAGCTGATCAGCAGAGGATGTCATCAGAATGTTGACAGTTGCTATGTATTACTGTCAAAACCTGAAATACAGGAAGGGATTTTTAGAAAACAGCTGTTGGTTGATTTTCAAAATATGAAATAAAAATTAGAACTGAAACAGCTGATAGTTAGGCTAGTCTATAAAAGAGCCTGCTGAAGACATTCAGTTTCCAGAAGTCAGTTATAGCTGTCAGTTACAGCAGTGACATTTACAGATGTACTGTGCAGTAGATGCCCAAAAAAGGGCTCTCCAAGAACTATAAGCCTGCTTTTGTTCTTTTGTAGCATTTATTTTATGTCAGGGACAGTGTTCCTTAGTCAGAAAGGAAAATTATAAGTAATCAGTTAGACCAGTCTGATTTCTATCCTTCAGTATTGATTTAATTTTGCTGGTGACTGAGCTCTGTTTATTGGAAATTGCTGTTATATATTTTTAATCATTTTTGCTCGGGTCTATATTATTTCAGTGAATGCATAAAAGAGCAGACACTGTTTAATCGACCCAATAAAGTCAAAATCCCTAAATCCTGAACACATGGAACAGTATTTTTTTTTCCAGGGATAAAATCACTGGGCCATGTTCGGGACTTTGCCATTTCCTCCACTGTAGTGCAAAACCCACAGTTGGTATATTTAAGTAGGGGGGTGTGGGGGTCACAGCCCCACACATTGGGTGGGTGGGGGGTGAAGCCCCCCATTTTACTTTGTGTTTGGATTTTTTTTTTTTATGGATCAGCAATTTTTTTCCCTAGCAAAAAAATCACTGTTCCGTGTGTTCAGGATTTAGGGATTTTGACTTTATTGGGTCAATCAAACAGAGTTCACTATTTTAAGTGTTCACTGAAAAAATATAGACCCTTTTTGCTCATTATTAAATATGTTTATTGACATATTGCGGCTGGTCAATCAGTATTTTTCTTTAGTGATTGCTGAGTACTTATCCCTGTCTTGATAACTCCCCAGGCCACTCCAACAGTCTGGCTGCTTAGGTCATTTGCTACTATTTGTTTTAATATTTAATTTTCATAATTGGGCACCCCTTTGCAAGTTTATGAATGCACTCTGAGTGGTTGCAGCATTACCGTATTATTTTGGAAAAGGGACACAGCTGGAAATTTGTGTCAGGCTTTCCCAGATGTCTTTGGATGTGTGAGACTTTATTTAAGTGTGAGTGTATCAGAGGTCTTAAATTGGGACACATTACTCTGAAGTGTGTAATAGTTACATTAGGATTGGACATAAGTATACAGTCCAGTTCCAGGCTACAGATTGTGTTCCTATTGTGCTCTTCAAGGAAAATTGTGAAATATTACTCCTGTTTAAGTTACAGTCTCACATTGTAGTCAGTAGTGAGGACTGAAGCACCTCAGTTACTGACCCAGGATAGTAAGGGACATCACATTATTTGGTGACAGTTCAGTGGGATATTATCTGGATATCCCAGTTCAGTACTTCTTTACATAAAACTTTCAAATGTCCTTTCAAAATCCTTCTTTTTTCCTCTGTTTGAAATTGTACATGAATCTTTTTTTTCACATAAAGAATACATTGGTTACAGTCTTTCTTCTTTTCATATTTTCCAAGAAAATTTTCCATTGTAAAAACAGTCTCAGATATAATGTTACAAAATATCTCTTTGTTAATAAGAATAAATGCTCTTACCTCATATGCTTTTATATCCAAAGGAGCTATTAAATTGTCCCAAACTTCATACCTGTCTAATTCTTTGTCTTCTTTACTTTAAATCCTTGCTGCCTACTTCCATGTTTCATTTTCTTCTGCCTTCTTTTCTGCTATTCCACTTTTGCCTTCTTTTATTTTCTCTGCATATGTTTACTTTTCTATCTCACCACCATTCTTCAGGATTGTCTCTGGATAATCCCTTTAGTATTTTCTACATAATGTCCCCCCAGAAAACATCTCCTTCATTTTCTGTCTCACTCTGCACAATCGTTTATTTAAGTAAAGCATCCCATAACCCCCTGACTGGAGGGTTGTAATTATACATCCATCATTTGCTGACTAATCTCCATCAAACAGGTTTCTTTGAAACATTTCCTCTGACTCCTGCATACATACTCTGGTCTGTATATTTGCTTTCTCCTTCATTTCTTTCACTACCCCATCCTATACTTTTCTCGCCATCTGCCTGCCTGTTGCTCCAGGCTGCCTCTGCACGTGGAATGGAAACAAGAAAATTATTCTGTCTCACAACAATGCAACAATGACAAATATTTTTTTAATCAATATATATATATATATATATATATATATATATATATATATATATATATATACTTAGATATATATACTTATATATATATGTATATTTATATATATATATATATATATATATATATATATATATATATATATATATATATATTTATATTTGTTTATTTATATGGGGCTTCTTCTCAAACCCTAAATCCCACTTAGCCGACTTTCTGACATGACAAAGCCAACAACTCAGAAGACTGACTGCCTGGAACACTGACTTTCAACTCCTGGTAAGTAACAGGTTGGCCAAACTGAAAAACAAATTAAAACCAAAACAAACGAAATCCACCCATGTGGGGGGCTTCACCCCCCACAACCCACAATGTGGCCCCCCCACATGTCCTAACTATATGTGTGTGTGTGTGTGTGTGTGTGTGTGTGTGTGTGTGTGTATATATATATATATATATATATATATATATATATATATATATATATATATATATATATATATATATATATATATATATATATATATATATATATATATATATATATATATATATACATATATACCAACTCTGAGATCACACTACCTCTGGGGTAAGGGGCAAAGTTTACCATGGTGGCCAAGTGGTTACGTACTATAGTGAAATGTCGGTTTTCTGGGATGCTGGTATTTGTTTACACTTTACACAATATCACGTAGAGATGTATTAACAAACACTCCCCCACCCTTTTTTTCCATAACCAAAATTGTTTTCTTTTTCAAAATTTCTGCTAGTCCAGTTTCCATTGAACTCAACCTTTCAGTCCATAATATTCATAATTCATAAAATATTTTGCCGAATTTTTGCATAATATTGTTTTTTTCAACATAGTAATTGTACTCAGTCATATCAATCCCCGGGATTCATGAAGCTCGGCGCAAGGCCGGCGTAAGGCTTGCGCCGGCGGTGCATTGCATAGCCGGCGCAGTAGCGCCATATGCATATTGATGAGAGTGCACCGTAACCACAGGCATGTGCGTAGTGTACGTGAGCGAGCCCAAGTAGGATGCGTCAGTAGGCGTGTTTAAGCAGGCAGGCGAAGAGCAACCTAACGTGCTGTCTGCCATAGTCCACCCAGAATAGAAATGGCTGCAGCCATGGCCCGTGCAGAATGAAATGTCCGCAGAGTATGCAACAAAGTACCCGTCCCAACTAAACAGAGAAGCAAATAAAACCCACGCAGCCCGAAATGTACCTGTCCAAGGAACAAAGGATCGCGTAATACCGTGTCCGTACAGCAATGTACTGTGAGTGTGCATAGTCAGAGAAGGTGTACAGCAGCATGTCAGCACGCCGCACCGACACAGGAGTAGCGACTAAGGTCACCAACCGTCCCACTTTGCGAGGGGCAGTCCCTGTATTGGCATACGTGTTCTGAAATAAAGCATTAAAAACGGGAAGTGTGCGAAGAGTGTAGGTCATAATGATTTCCCGTATTTAATGTAATTGTAGCCTGAATCGGTTATTTCCGTAACTGAAATACCTAAATGTCCCAAGAAACAGAATAAGCTACCAAACTGCCACAACAATAAGCTCATACTTAGGCAAATAAGTGAAGTTCTATGCTATATACTGACCGTGTACGTGTCGGGCTGTGAAGTCAGATGTGACTCCCTGCACATACAGGTGGTCAATGTAGAAGTCCCACAGAACCACGATAGCAATGTGTGTGTTGAATGAAAGGCGACCGACAAACCCTGTCCCCTGATCCCTGGTAGTCACCCTGTGCTGTGTGGACAGCCACCTATACGTTGTACAGGGGTGACCTACTACCCCTCGACAGGTATGACTTTGCATTATGTACCAGTTAGCTGTGGGACATGTCCCTGACAGCAGATATGCATATCCGGGAGGCCCCTGCGAAGGATATCTGTGTCAGATGTCCGTCCCAGTATGGCATCTGTTCTGCAAGCATCTACAAACAATGTTACCCATAACACCGCTGTGTGTGCCTGTACCGTGGAAATGTAGATGTATGACAGGGTGCACCCACGGAATGGCACCATGGGACACCACCTGTGACAGGCAGTTGGTCTGACATGCAGCCAGCAACTATGACCATGTGGGTTGTGTCACATAGACAGTTTACAACACATTCTGTGATGTACATGTTCACATCCCAGCCAATGGTTTCATTAACGTTACCTGAGGGGGGTAATGTTATGAAGCCCTTTGCCAGGATGAGGTAGGCTGTATGGACTGCAACACCCCCAGCAATGGGCTGGGTGACCGTCCCGAAAATGTCAACCATGTCTTAAAGGCATGAACCGCCCCTGAACAAGACAAACCGTGTGGGATGCAGTATGTATGTCCCCTATGCAGTCATGTACGAACCGCAGTATGATCCCACCCCATGTCTATGCAGATAGGTCTCCTCAGGGTACTGGGACAGTAATAACCAGCCTCAGTGGAGGCATTGGCCCTGTGATGTGGGAATACAGTTGTCATGCGATACAACCTGGGCACCCTACCTGAGGTGAGGCTATAAAGAAATAGCTGTCCTAACTGTGGGTCCTAATCCCAAATGAGATAGTGGAGTACACAGCGGGCTCACCATCTGGTCTCATGGATGCTATTCACACTACCCTGGAGAGAGCATGTCCCACCTGTGTGTCACAGAACATTTGGTGACCACAAACCGCTGGTACAGACATCTCCACATGTGTGGTGGAGGGTGTGGAGATGTCCTCACTGGACCTGTCAGCCTGTATGTCGGCAATGTGTGTATGTTGAGTAAACCCCACCTCTATGTGAACCCAGTCAGAGCATATGTGGTAGTGACCTCACAGGTGTCGAGCATAGCAACTGAAGGTGGTATGATTGTCAGCCAGGTCCATGTAGGTATATCTGTGGAATGTGCCCTGGACAATCCCATGACATTGTGTAACTCTACACATATGATGACCAAGGGTGTCACACCTCACAAGGTGTCTGCTCCACCCTGTAGTAGCCACCTCCTCGTGTTGTACATCATGTGTATGGCTGGGGTACACCACACTGGACGCTTGGCATTGGTACAATGAACCACAGTTGGGTAAGTGAATGCCTGGTACATGCAGTCCTGTAGGTACTGGTAGATGGCAAATGTGATTGATGCAGTGGCTGCTGTACCATTGACCACTGGCTCAGGGTCCTTAAAGGAGACCACAGTACTGCGCGGTAGTGTGTAGTCTGCCTCTGAGCAAGCAATGTGTATGTTAACTGGCAACACTCACAGCAACGGATGCCAAAAGCAGAAGCCAATGTCCAAATAACATAGATCAACTTCTGCATGACAATATGTGTTATCATACATGTATTGACATGTGTCTGCCAATTACAATTGGAAATGGCGGTAAGACTGGCCTAAAGTTCCCATGATGTACACAGTCTGGGGTGTTGTTCCGATAATAAAGTGGCAATACCCCCAATCGTGACCTCTGGGTATGGTATGAAAGTGGTTGTTAACCTGCAACAATGGATGTATAGCATTGGTTTCTGGTGTCGGAAGACATGTTTCCAGTAGCACAACACAGTATGGGTAAAGTCCCCAGCATCAGTGAAACCC
>NC_056725.1:330376719-330384219 GCF_019279795.1 Protopterus annectens
ATATAATTGACATTCTTAGCTTGCATTAAATGCTGCATTTTTCTTGTCATATGAAACACTAACAGAAAGAAAAAAGTAAAGAATTGTACCGCCCAGTGTCATTGTCAAAACTAAAACAATCACGATCAGAAGTCAGCAAGGCTAAGTGAGATAAACAGCAACATGCCATACAGACTGTGTCCTAATAGAGACCTTGTGCCTTCAGCAATAGCCAGTGAGCAGAAGAACATTCAATTCAAACTAAGTGATAAAAAAAAAAAGCATACAGAGTTTCATCTATGCCTTTCACTTTCAGACTGAGATGTGAGATGTGGAACTTGGAGTTAGATATAATAATCAGGGAGTGCAAGGAACAAGTTTCCTATTTACATACCAAACAACTATCCAGAATTTCCCATACTATTTAGATTTTTGGCATATGTTTGTTGCCCTTTCCTCATACTCTTTGTGTTTTTCTAGCAAATTATTGAGGACTGGAGTAATTAAATAATGATAGACATTTGAGTTTCAGACTTCATATTTTTCAAAAAAATGCATACTAATGTAAAACTTGTTATTCGAGCAACTTTTTTAAGTTTAAATGAGCAGTATTTAAAACATGTCCCTGATGTTGGGTTTTTGTCCCTCCATTATTACTGGCTTTGTCCAAAATTCTTCTGCTAAGAGGTTGACAGGTACGCCTGTATATCACTGAGGGACTATGTCCCTCATATAAAAATGGGGTGAGCAATTTGAGTGAAAGAGAGTCTGGCACCAGACAGCATTAACAAGTTCCACCCCATCAGCCAAGTGAGTGGCATGTTGTTGCCAAGAGAGGGGCATGTGGTGCAAGGTAAGTGGAGTGGATTCATTGCCCATAAAGAACAGGCAGCAGAGCTAGCAAGAAAAGGTGAGTTGAGGTCCTGAAGGAATAAAACCTGAGGTACAACACAGGCACACCTCTTTCTCAACAGATAGGTGACAATCATTACACTCCAAAACAATAATTCACACTGTCATTACCAGACTGAATATTATGTGAGCAAAAAATGTAGCTAAACTAAAGTGTGCTTGTTCATTATTAGTAGTTAGAAACCAACCTGTTGATGAGATGTGGCAATACAATGATATACTAAAATATATAACAAAAGTGAAAAGTCTACTACATTCATATTTCACTACAATTTCTACTGGATTGTAACTTCAGAGCATATGATTATGGAAAAAAATAGATGCACATGCAAAATTGTTTGGCTGTCCTACATTTTAAATAATGTGTGTAGGGATTTTAGTGTTGTTCAGGAATCACGCAGTTAAGAGGGTACCCAGCATAACTGCAGCACAGGTTAAAGCTGCATTGTCCAAGGCCAATAATACAACTTCCATGTGACCCGTCAATATCTCTGGCTGTGTTCTACATGAATTAGAAAGTGAACTTGCACCACATCTGTGTGCCCTGTTCACTCACAGCCTCACCTCAAGCTTTGTCCTTACTGAATGGCACATTGCTACAGTCATCCCTCTTCATAAAGGAGGAGTGACTACAGACCCTGGGAATTATTGCTCCATTAGCCTGATGAGTCTGATATGTAAGTCTATGGAGCATATCATCATGGACCTAATTAACAAGGATATAGGGAATTTCTAAACTCTAGATCCCATGCAGTTTGGTTTTGTGAAAGGTAGATCATGTCTGCTCAACCTGGTTGACTCCTTTGAGTCAGTCACCAGAGCTGTGGATGAGGGTAAGGCAGTTCATACAGCCTACCTCGATCTGGCCAAGGCCTTTGATACCATTCCTCACTCAGGAATTATTGATAAAATCACAAACTAGGCATCGACCCCTATATCATTAGGTGGGTTGCAAATTGGTTCGCAGATAGAACCTAGAGTCTGAAAGTAGTGGACTCCAAGTCAGAGTGACAAGTCACAAGTGGAGTCCCACAGAGATTGGTCCTGAGTCCTCTCCTGTTTGGCATCTACTTCTAAGAAGTCCAGGCCAACATGGAGGGACTCTGGCTGATCACGTTCTCAGATGACTGCAAGCTGGGAGCCATTATTAACTCCCAAGTGATGCAGACATCCTACAGAAAGGCCTCACTGAGACCAATGACTGGTTTTGAAAACATGGACTTAAGTTTAATGCCAGGAAATGTGTCGACATCCTCTTTGGGAAAAACTCAGTTCCCACTAATTACCACATCGATGGGAGCACCCTGAACACTGAAGGCATTATAAGAGATCTGGGTACACAGGTTGACAGCAACCTCTCCTTCAACCACCACATTGCCAATGTGGTCAGAAAGTCCTTCTATGTGGCACATCTCATTACGAAGGGTTTTGCATCCAGGAAGAAAGAGGCCATCTTTCCTCTCTACTCTTCCTTCATTAGAACAACAATAGAGTATAATGCAGCGATTGGTGTGTGCCTCATTAGACACCTGCAACAGCTGAAAAGTCCACAAAAGTACCTCACAAACACATGTCCTACACAGACAGACTCAAAAAAACTCCAGCTATTCCTCTATCTCATATCGTCTACTAAGAGGCAATCTCTGCTTGACTTACAAAGCCATGTCTGACCCAGCTCTGTTAGAAATGCTACATCTAAAGAAATCACAATCCTTCCATACCACATACTCCAGAGACATCAACCTCATTACCACAATCAACAGAACACGCCGGAGGGACAGGTTCATAACTCAGAGACTGCCCATGCTGTGGAAGAGATTTCTCATACATGTCAAGCAGAGCACCTCACTGGCCCTCTTCAAGAGAAATCCTGATGAGTGGATGGGTAATAGAAGGCTCACCACAGGGATCACTCCAGATGCTCTACTTGATAGAGGGACTGACAACTAACATTGGACGGCACAATGCCAGGGGACTTCTATGGGCTAGGCTTGTAAAGGCTCCAGGGCCATTAGCCTGGAACACACCTATGAACCTATTTAAACTTTGACCTTTGCACCTCTGCCAGATTCAAAAATACATAAATTTTAGCCTATGTAATCTGAAGAACATGCCCATCTAATTCAGGGAGATGTTTAGACCACTTAAAAAACTCACTGATCAGAAGTATTATTGAATATGATGCCATATTCTATAGTTTTTGAAATTATAACTGTAACAATATGAAAACGTTTCAGAATTCTAGACTAGAAAAACACCAGGGAAGGGAATTTTGAACAATTTCAGATATTCATCAGGAACACTCATGATATTCTTTTTCTTATGGTTATTCTTAAGGTTATTCATGTGTGATCTCTGCCTAGTCTATATGCTGATGTCTGATATGGTTCTATTTGAAAGTCTATGCTTTGAATGCATTGCTGGGGGAGTTAAAATCAGACTGGTAACCTAGTAATAAATGTAGATACCAGCAGCACAAAGGCATGACAGATACATTGTATGATGCCGTTCATGATTATGGAGTAAACGGAGTTACTGCAAGCTCATCACTTATTAAAATCCTGTAAATATAATTTTTTGCATATAAGAATATATATATATATATATACATACATACACAAAAAACACATTCAAAAGTCCAACAACAACAAAAAAAAAACCTGAAGCAACTGCCTGCATACAAGAGCACGGAGAGCGGAACTCCGCACAAACCAGTAAAAGCCACTGCAAGTTCTACTTTTATCAACAGACTGTGAGCAGTACCCTTAAACACATTCAAAGGTCCAACAAAAATAAAAAAAACCTGAAGCAACTGCCTGCATACATGAACACAGAGAGCAGAACCACGTACATACCACTAAAAGCCACTGCAAGTTCTACTTTTATCAACAGACTGTGAGCAGTGTAGATCTATTATAATCTTCTCTCTGTGATACTCCTACTGATTTTCTGCTGTGCACACTACTGGAACCCCCCCCCCTTTTTTTCCTCCCATTTACTGTAACAAATATATACATTTTTCCAAACTTTTGCATTTATTTTATATTCTTATATTTTATTTATCTTGTATATCACATTTATTTTATATTCTTATATTTTATTCAACGGTTTATTGTAACAAATATATACAGTTTTCCCAAGCTTTACATTTATTTTATATTCTACACCTGATGTGCTACTAAATCTGCTTTTGAAGTCACACAGATAAACAGACACCTTTAGGTACTAACCTAGACTAGCTGGTTTATTGTTTGTTTTTCTCCTCTCACAGTTTTCTCCCAGTCCTGGCCCATACTCTTTACCCTTTTCTTGTTCTCCTAACATAATTCTAATGTTAAGTTTCCTAGCCCTGTTAAACCTGTTTTCTCCAATCTTTCTCCAAGCCCTGGCTCTTAGCCCCCCCCCTTCTCTCATTCTCCTAACATAATCTTATTGTAAGCTTCCCAGCCCTGTCAGTCCTGTCTATCCCCCCCACTTCGTCTTGAGAGTTTACTTATTCCTCCCCTGAGCTACAGCGCCATCGTTAAGTAGTAAAACCCTCTGCCTGACTACACTCTGTTTCTGTCTGTCCCACAGGCATCCCTCAGTAGTGTGAACTTGCTGCATGTCCCTTTCTAAAACCACTGGCATAACTACATTATTTTCTTACTTCCCAGTGAACTGCAGCTCCCCATTGGTGCATAAATAATAAAAACAAACAGAAAGGCAACATTCAAACCAAAACGATAGGCTGCCCTTTTTCTGTAGTTGCTAACCTTCTCACTGATTGTTTTCTGTTTGGTGAATGCTGCTCCTCCCCGAAGGATGTGTCCTGGTTCTCCTCCAGTATAAAAAATGAAATCTATATACTCGGTGATACCAACATCAACTGGAATACTATTAACTCTGAAGCCCCGTCGCACACAATCAACCTGTACAAATTCTCCCAACTAATACAATCTCCAACCAGACCAAATAAAGATGGTACCTCTGGTACCATCATTGACTGGATCCTAACAACTCACCCAAACCTTATCACCAAAGCCAGAACATTACCTGATCCTCTCAGCGATCACCTACCAGCCTTCGTTGACCATCTCCCATCTCAACTCCATAAACAACACTACATCCAAACCTGCAACCTCTCCTCTTTGTTCCCTCTAACTTTCTCTGACTGCTTAAAGCATACTGACTGGTTCCCTCTAAAATCCCGTCCCCTAGATGATGCCATTTCCTACTTTAACCACTCATTCCTAACCCTTCTTAACCAGCAACCCCCCCCCCCGAACCAAATACCTCAAAACCAATCCCTGCCCATGGTTATCAAAAGATACTAAACTAGCCTTGCACCAAAGGGATAAAAAAATAGAAACAATATCAAAAACATAAAAACTCTAACACCATCCTAGAGTATAAGCAACTACGAAACTCCACAAAAAAACTAATAATTAAAGACTGCAAAGACCACAACACCAAACACCGGTCCTTGCACTCAACAAATCCCAAAAATTCTGGGACTCCATCTCATCCATGCTCCAACCTGGCAACAAAGAAAACCCCCACCCAGATCTCCAACCTTGAACCAGCCAGCCAGTTCAAATCATTCTTCATAGACTTCATAGCTAAACTATCAGCCTCCTTCCCATCCTCCTCCTCTACCACGACCTCCTCTTGCCCCAACCACCACCCCAATTGTCAACCTTCCTCCACATCCTTCTGCCTCAAGCCCATCCCCGCAAGCACTATAAAAAGACCTCCTCAAACTCAAACCCTGTCGCAATGCACCTGACAACCTTCCACCCAGCTTCCTCAAACAATCTGCAGAGACCATTGCCTATCCCCTCTCTTTTCTTATAAATAGATCCATACAAGAATCATATATCCCTTCTATCTGGTGACATGCTTACATCATCCCCCTCCACAAAGGTAGCAAAAATACTGATACCACCAACATCAGGCCTATTGTCATCCTTTCCCCTCTTTCTAAAATACTAGAGAAAAAAATACAAACCCAACTCATGGCACACCTAACACAAAATAATCTTCTCTCCCCTACCTAACATGGCTTCTGCCCTGGCCACAGAACCATAACTAGCATGACTATCCTTCTTTCCTTTCTTGAAACCATAAACCTCGAACGCAACTCAGGCAAGTTCATATCCACAGTATTCCTAGATCTGTCAAAGGCCTTTAACACCATCTCACACACCCTACTTTTATCCCAACTCTCCACCCTACACCTCTCTCCCACCACCATTGCCTGGTTTTCCAGCTAAATGTCCAACTGCAAACAAGCTGTCCAATGGAAAACTTCAACCTCCCCCTTCCTTTCCACACCCACAGGTGTCCCACAAGGTTCTGTTCTTGGCTCTCTTCTCTTCAACCTATTCATTATCAACTTTCACCAATCCATCCCAGACTCATCTATCATCCAATATGCAGATGACTCAACAATCATCTGCTCAGCCTTTTCCCTCACCGAGCTCCTAGCAAAAACCCAGCTAGCATTCTTCAAAACAGAAACATGGATGCAGTCTAACCATCGGGCAATAAATGCAAATAAAACCTAATTAATGTTTTTTCCCCTACAAAAACTCCATTGACAAATCCACATTCTCCATACAGAGCCAAAATAACACCCTCCTTGAAATTGTTCCCAACACCAAACTTCTTGGCATCATTATTGATGAAGAACTAAAATTTGAACCCACATCCACTCCACAATCAAGAAAATCCACCAAAAGTTAGGCCTCCTCTACAGGCACAACCACTGCCAAAGCCCCTCTACATATCAAACTGTTACATCCACTTTCCTACTCCCCTCCCTTATGTATGGTGCCCCTCTTTTCACCAATCTCCATCTTGGCCTTCAGTCCAAACTTGAATCCTGCAACCACAAGATCTCCAAATTTGCAACCAATTCAAAAAACTCATCCCACCACTGCCACTCCCTCCTCACACTCAACTGGCTTGAACTACCCAACTACCTCAGTTACCTACAACTCACCATTGCCCACAAGTTCACTTTAAACCTGCCAACTGCACAGCTCTTGTTACTTCCTTAAAACCTTACATTCCCAGCCACTCACTCAGATCCAAAAAACAAAATTTCCTTCAGGTCCACAAACCTGCACGACCTTCTGGCCATCTACTGCTGTCCCACTCCTTAGCTAAACAGTAGAACTCTCTCCCCACACACCGACACAACCTACCTAACCATACAAATTTCAAACCTCAGCTACTTTCTCATTTTTCTTCCAAATGGGAATACTGTTGCCACGTTCAAACTTTAACCCCCTTTCCACCTTGCACTGACTCATCCAACTACCGCTATTATTACTTCATCCCACCCAAAACAATCCCTCCCCTACTAAAACATAATTTTCTCTCTCTCTCTATCTATTGTACTATACTCTCCAGTCTCAAATATACTATTACCCTCTCCATGCATAAAATGTTCCTAACCTACTAATAGCTAGTAGCTATATATTTTGAAATGTTAAGCCTACAATTGAGTTTATAACAAAAATATTCACTTTATGTAAATGTTGACATTTCTGTATTGAATTATGTCTTTTCATTTTTGTAACATTGTGATAAGCCAATTGCAAATATCATGGAGCTTATATC